>NW_028168235.1:0-28295 GCF_964237585.1 Gallinula chloropus | reverse complement strand
GCACACCCCCCCTGTGCTCAGACACCCTCCCGTGCTCACCCCCCCCGTGCTCCCCCCCCCCAGGGCACACACACTCACCTGTGCACCCCCCTTTGCACACCCCCTGTGCACAAATACCCCCTGTGCACCCCCCCCTTGGGCAATCCCCGTGCACAGACACCCCTGTGCTCACCCCCCCCATGCACACACACTCACCTGTGCACCCCCCTGTGCACAGACACCCTCCCGTGCTCACCCCCCCCGGGGCACACACACTCACCTGTGCACCCCCCTTTGCACACCCCCTGTGCACAAATACCCCCTGTGCACCCCCCCGTGCACCCCCCCCTTGGGCATCCCCGGTGCACAGACACCCCCATGCTCACCCCCCCATGCACACACACTAACTTGTGCATCCCCCTTTGCACACCCCCGTGCACACCCCCACCTGCACAGACACCCCCCCCCGTGCTCACCCCCCCCGTGCTCACCCCCCCCGTGCACACCCCCACTTGCACAGACACCCCCCCCGTGCACAGACACCCCCCTGTGCTCCCCCCCCCGTGCACACACACTCACCTGTGCACCTCCCCGTGCTCCCCCCCTTGGGCACCCCCCCTGCACAGACACCCCCCTGCTCACCCCCCCCGTGCACACACACTCACCTGTGCACCTCCCCGTGCACCCCCCCTTGGGCACCCCCCCTGCACAGACACCCCCCTGCTCACCCCCCCGTGCACACACACTCACCTGTGCACCCCATCACATCCCCCGTGCACACACCCCCCCCGGGCCCCCCCCAATCATCCCCCTCCCCGCATCCCCCCAATCACCCCCCCCCCCGCACTCCCCCGCACACTCCTGCCACCTGCCGCCCCCCCCTCCCCATGCCCGGGGGTGGGTGCGGGGGGGTGCGGGGGTGCCCGGGGGGTGCGGGGGTGCCCGGGGGTGTGTGCGGGGGTGTGCGGGGGGGGTGCGGGGGTGGGTGCGGGGGTGCCGGGGGGTGGGTGCGGGGGGGGGTGCGGGTGCCTGGGGGTGGGTGCGGGGGTGCCCGGGGGGGTGTGCGGGGGGGGGGGGTGTGCGGGGGTGCACGTGTGGGTGCCATCGCGTGTGAGCACGTGGGGGTGAGCCAGCGCGCGGGGGTGTGACGGGGGGTGTTGGGGTGGGGGGGATGATGCGGGGGGGCGTGGGGGGGGGGGGTTGTTGCTGGACTCCGCCCGCAGGTCCTGCACGGGGGCTGCACGCGCACTCACACTCACTCACACTCACTCACACTCACACCCCCCCCCCCCCACCCCAGCCCCGCTCCGCTCCCCCGGGTCCCGCACAGCCCCCGCATCCATCCCCCCACCCCCCGCATCCCACCCCCCACCCCCCGGCCCCGCCCGCACCCACCGGCCTCCGCGGCGGCTCCAGCCCCGGCCCCGGCCCCGGCCCCGGCCCCGGCCCCGCTCCGAGCGGCACCGGCAGCGGCACCGGCGGCGGCACCGGCAGAGCAGCGGCGGGCGGGGCGCGGGCTGCCCCCCCCCCTTCTTCTTCTCCTTCTCCTCCCCCCCTCCTCCTCCTCCTCCTCCTTCCCCCCTCCTCCTCTCCACCCTCCTCCTCCTCTCCGAACACCCCCAGCCGCCGCCTCCTCCCCCTCCGCCCCCGGCCCCGCTGCCATGGCCGCGGGCACCGGCAGCGCCCGGGCAGCCGCTGGGCTGGGCTGGGCTCGGTTCGGCTGGGCTGGGTTTGGCTGGGTTCGGCTGGGCTCGGTTCGGCTGGGCTGGGCTCGGTTCAGCTGGGTTCGGCTCGGTTCGGCTGGATTCGGCTGGGTTCGGCTCGGTTCGGCTGGAATCGGCTGGGCTCGGCTCGGCTGGGCTCGGTTCGGCTGGGTTCGGCTCGGCTCGGCTCGGCTGGGCTCGGTTCGGCTGGGCTCGGCTCGGCTGGGTTCGGCTGGGCTCGGCTCGGCTGGGCTCGGCTCGGCTGGGCTCGGTTCGGCTCGGTTCGGCTGGGCTCGGTTCGGCTGGGCTCGGTTCGGCTCGGCTGGGTTTGGCTGGGTTCGGCTGGGTTCGGCTCGGTTCGGCTGGGTTCGGCTGGGCTCGGTTCGGCTCGGCTGGGTTCGGCTGGGCTCGGTTCGGCTGGGCTCGGTTCGGCTCGGCTGGGTTTGGCTGGGTTCGGCTGGGTTCGGCTCGGTTCGGCTGGGTTCGGCTGGGCTCGGTTCGGCTGGGCTGGGCTCGGTTCAGCTGGGTTCGGCTCGGCTCGGTTCTGCTGGGCTCGGCTGGGTTCGGCTGGGCTGGGCTCGGTTCGGCTCGGCTGGGCTCGGCTGGGTTCGGCTCGGCTGGGTTTGGCTGGGCTCGGGTCGGTCCAGGCTCGGCTGGGCTCGGCTGGCTCCCAGCGCTCCCAGCGCTCCCAGTGCCCCCAGTGCTCGGAGGGGTTGCACATGGCACACACGCTGCTCACACGCACTGTACACACTGTGTGCAGCGCTGCTCACACCCTACTCACTGCGCACACTGCACACACACGCTGCTCACACGCTACTCACATGCTGCTCACTGCACATAAACGTTACTCACACCCTACTCACTGCTCACACTGCACACACACTACTCACACGCTACTCACATGCTGCTCACATGCTACTCACACATTACTCACACGCTACTCACACTGCACACACACACTACTCACATGCTACTCACACGTTACATGCTACTCACTGCTCACACTGCACACACACGCTGCTCACACGCTACTCACATGTTACATGTTACACACACAATACACACTGCTCACACTGCACACACACACTGCTCACACGCTACTCACTGCTCACACTGCACACGTGCTACTCACACACTACTCACACGTTACTCACACTACACACTGCTCACACTGCACACACATGCTGCTCACACATAACACTGCTCACGCTGCACACTGCATGCACACTGTTGACACTGTTCACACGCTGCTCACGCTACTCACACGCTACTCACTGCACACACACGCTACTCACATGCTGCTCACACACTGCTCACTGCACACACACACTGCTCACGCTGCTCACATGCTGTTCACATGCTACTCATATGCTGCACACTGCATGCACACGCTGCTTACATGCTGCTCACACACTACTCACACACTACTCGCTACACACTGCTCACATGCTACTCACACGCTGCTCACATGCTACACACTGCATGCACACTGCTCACACTGCTCACTGCTTGCACACGCTGCTCACACCCTGCTCACACCCTGCTCACAGCACACTCATCCCCACGCACGGCCCTGCACAGCCCACACGCTGCCCACGTGCCCCTTCCACACCCGCTGCACACACTGCACACACACTCACTGCACACACACACAGTGCACACCCACTGCACACCCACTGCACACACACTCACTGCACACCCGCTGCACACCCACTGCACACACACACTCACTGCACACCTGCTGCACACACACTACACACACCCGCTGCACACACACACAGTGCACACCCACTGCCCACCCCCACTGCACACACTGCACACCCACTGTGCACACCCCCACTGCACACACACAGTGCACACCCCCACTGCACACACACACACATTGCACACACACTGCACACACACTCACTGCACACACACACAGTGCACACCCCCCCACTGCACACCCACTGCACACACACACTCACTGCACACACACACACAGTGCACACCCACTGCCCACCCCCACTGCACACACTGCACACCCACTGTGCACACCTCCACTGCACACACCCCCCACTGCACACACACTCACTGCACACACCCACTGTGCACACCCCCACTGCACACACACAGTGCACACCCCCACTGCACACACACTCACTGCACACACCCACTGTGCACACCCCCACTGCACACACCCCCACTGCACACACACACTCACTGCACACACACACACAGTGCACACCCACTGCACACACCCCCACTGCACACACACTCACTGCACACCCGCTACACACACACTGCACACACACACTCACTGCACACCCACTGTGCACACCCCCACTGCACACACACTCACTGCACACACCCACTGCACACACCCACTGCACACACCCCCACTGCACACCCCCACTGTGCACACCCCCACTGCACACACACTCACTGCACACACCCACTGTGCACACCCACTGTGCACACCCCCACTGCACACACCCCCACTGCACACACACTCACTGCACACCCGCTACACACACACTGCACACACACACTCACTGCACACCCACTGTGCACACCCCCACTGCACACACAGAGTGCACACCCCCACTGCACACACACTCACTGCACACACCCACTGCACACACACTCACTGCACACACCCACTGCACACACCCACTGCACACGCCCCCACTGCACACCCCCACTGTGCACACCCCCACTGCACACACACTCACTGCACACCCCCACTGTGCACACCCGCACTGCACACACACTGCACACCCCCCCACTGCACACCCCCACTGTGCACACCCCCACTGCACACACACTCACTGCACACACCCACTGTGCACACCCACTGTGCACACCCCCACTGCACACACACAGTGCACACCCCCACTGCACACCCACTGCACACACACACTCACTGCACACACACACAGTGCACACCCACTGCCCACCCCCACTGCACACACTGCACACCCACTGTGCACACCTCCACTGCACACCCCCCCACACTGCACACACACTCACTGCACACACCCACTGTGCACACCCCCACTGCACACACACAGTGCACACCCCCACTGCACACACACTCACTGCACACACCCACTGCACACACCCACTGCACACACCCCCACTGCACACACCCCCACTGCACACACCCACTGCACACACCCACTGCACACACCCCCACTGCACACCCCCACTGTGCACACCCCCACTGCACACACACTCACTGCACACACCCACTGTGCACACCCACTGTGCACACCCCCACTGCACACACCCCCACTGCACACACACTCACTGCACACCCACTACACACCCCCACTGTGCACACCAACTGTGCACACTGCTTGCCTGCACACACACACTGCCCACACTGCTCGTGCATGCTGGGTGTGCAAGCCGTGCACACTCACTGTGTGCACACTTGCTGTGTACACACTCACTGTGTGCACACTGACTGTCCCGTCCTCATGGCACGCCCACGCTGTGCACACTCACCACACACACATGTGTGTGTGGACTGTGCACACTCATCACTTGCACACACCCGCTGCACCCCCTGCACGCACACAGACACAGCACACACCCGGTGCACACTCACTGCACACTCACTGCACCCCCTGCACACGTGCACTGCTCACACTCACTGCACACTCACTGCTCACACTCACTGCACACACACTACACCCCCTGCACACACACACTCACTGCTCACACTCACTGCACACACACTGCACCCCCTGCACACGTGCACTGCACACTCACTGCACACTCACTGCTCACATTCATTGCATGCACACTGCACCCCCTGCACACACACACTGGCTGCTCACATACTGCCCCTCTGCACGCACACAGGCACTGCACACTCACTGCACACTCACTGCACACTCACTGCACCCCCTGCACACACACACACACTCCCTGCACACACACTGCACCCCCTGCACGCACACACCCACTGCTCACACCCACTGCCCCCCTCATGCACACTCACTGCACACTCACTGCACACTCACTGCACCCCCTGCATGCTCACACTCACTGCTCACCCTCATGCACACTCACTGCACACTCACTGCACCCCCTGCATGCTCACACCCACTGCTCACACTCACCTCACACCCCCACTGCTCACACCCCCTGCACACTCACACTCACTGCTCACACCCACTGCTCACACCCACTGCACACACACCCACTCACTGCCCCCCCCAGCCCCCTCCCCACACCCCTCACACTGGGTCCCTGCACCCACATCCCAGCAGCAGCCCCCCAATGGGGTGCCCAGGCTGGGGGCGGGGGGGGGGGGGGTGTCCCCAGAGGAGCTGTGGGGGTCCCAGAGGAGCTGTGGGAGTGTCCCTGAGGAGCTGCAGGGGGGTCCCAGAGGAGCTGTGGGGGTTCCAGAGGAGCTGTGGGGGGTCTCTGAGGGCCTAGGAGGGTCCCAGAGGAGCTGTGGGGGTCCCAGAGGAGCTGTGGGGGGGTCCCTGAGGGCCTAGGAGGGTCCCAGAGGAGCTGTGGGGGTCCCTGAGGAGCTGCAGGGGGATCCCAGAGGAGCTGTGGGGGGGGTCCCTGAGGAGCCGGGGGTCCCTCGGGGTGCAGAGCAGCACAGCCCCCCTTGCACCCCCATTGCACACACCCCCCTTGCACCCCCTATTGCACCCCCCTATTGCAGCCCCCCTATTGCAGCCCCATTGCACCCCCTATGACCCCCCTTCCACCCCCCTATTGCAGCCCCATCACCCCCCTTGCACCTCCCTAGTGCACCCCCATCACCCCATCACCCACCTTGCACCCCCATTGCACCCCCTATGACCCCCCCCTTCCACCCCCCTATTGCACCATCTCACCCCTCCTTGCCCCCCTATAACCCCCTCATTGCGCCCCCCCATCGCACCCCCCTTGCACCCCCATTGTGACCCCCCCTTGCACCCCCATATTGCACCCCCCCGCACACCCCCTCACCCCTCCTTGCACCCCTATAACCCCCTCATTGTGTCCCCCATCGCACTCCCCTTTGCACCCCCCTATTGCACCCCCAACACCCCCCTTGCCCCCCCCCCCCCCCAAGTTGCCCCCCCAGCTCCATCCCTGCCCCTCCTGGGTGCTGGGGGGGGGGGGCAGTGGGGGCAAGGGGGTGCTGGGGGGTGCTGGGGGGGGCAGTGAGGACTGGGGGGTGCTGGGGGTGCAATAGGGGGGTGCTGGCAGGTCCTGGTGGGGGGGGGGGGGCAGTGGGGGCAAGGGGGTGCTGGGGGGTCCTGGGGGGGGGCAGTGAGGACTGGGGGGTGCTGGGGGTGCAATAGGGGGGTGCTGGCGGGTCCTGGGGGGGGGGGGGGGGCAGTGGGGGCAAGGGGGTGCTGGGGGGTCCTGGGGGGGGGGCAGTGAGGACTGGGGGGTGCTGGGGGGTCCTGGGGGGCGCAGTGAGGACAGGGGGGTGCTGGGGCTGCTGGGGGTGCAATAGGGGGGTCCTGGGGGGGGGCAGTGAGGACAAGGGGGTGCTGGGGGGTCCTGGGGGGGAGGGGGGGAAGTGAGGACAGGGGGGTGCTGGGGATGCAATAGGGGGGTGCTGGAGGCTCCTGGGGGGGGTAGTGAGGACAGGGGGGTGCTGGAGGCTCCTGGGGGGGGTAGTGAGGACAGGGGGGTGCTGGGGGGTGCTGGGCGGGGGGGGGGCAGTGAGGACTGGGGGGTGCTGGGGGTGCAATGGGGGGTCCAGGGGGCAGTGAGGACCGCGGGGTGCTGGGGGTGCAATAGGGGGGTCATGGGGGGGAGGGGGGCAGTGAGGACAGGGGGGTGCTGAGGCTGCTGGGAGGGGGCAGTGGGGACAGGGGGGTGCCGGGGGTGCGGGGGCTGCTGGCGGGGGGGCACCGTCCGGCGCCGGGCCGGGCTGGGTGCCCGGGGGCCGCGGGGGGGCCGCGGGGGGGCCGCTGAGTCCCGCGGCGGCGGCTCCGGGGCCCCCGCGTTGTGTAACGGGTTTTGTAACGAGGGGTAATCCCGGCGGGCAGCGCGGCCCGGAACCGCCCGGCACCGGGAGGCACCGGGAGGCACCGGGACACATCGGGAACCGACACCGGGAACCGGCACCGGGAGGCACCGGGACACACCGGGAACCGGGACACACCGGGACACATCGGGACACACCGGGAACCGGGACCGGGACACACCGGGAACCGCCCGGCACCGGGAACGGGAACCGGGACACACCGGGAGGCACCGGGAACCGGCACCTGGAACCGCCCGGCACCGGCACCGGGAGGCACCGGGAACCGCCCGGCACCGGGAACGGGAACCGGGACACCCCGGGACACACCAGGAGGCACCGGGAACCGGGACACATCGGGACCGGCACCGGGAACCGGGAGGCACCGGGAACGGGAACCGCCCGGCACCGGGACACACCGGGATCCGCCCGGCACCGGGAACGGGAACCGGGACACACCGGGAAGCGGCACCGGGACTGGGACACATCGGGACCGGCACCGGGAACCGGCACCGGGAGGCACCGGGAACCGGGAGGCACCGGGAACCGGGACACACCGGGACACACCGGGAACCGGCACCGGGAACCGCCCGGCACCGGCACCGGGAGACACCGAGAACCGCCCGGCACCGGCACCGGGACACACCGGGAAGGGGCACCGGGAGACACCAGGAACCGGGACCGGGGCGCACCGGCACCGGGACACACCGGAAACCGCCCGGAACAGGGAGACACCGGGAACCGCCGGGAACCGGCACCGGGACGCACCGGGACCGGGACACACCGGGACCGGCACCGGGAACCGCCCGGAACCGGCACCGGGAGGCACCGGGAACCGGGACCGGGAGACACCAGGAACCGGGACCTGGACACACCGGGACCAGGACACACCGGGACCCGGCACCGGGACACATCGGGAACCGGGACACACCGGGAACCACCGGGAACCGGGACCGGGAGACACCGGGAACCGGGACCGGGACACATCAGGAGCCGGGACACACCGGGAACCACCGGGATCCGGCACCGGGACGCACCGGGACCGGGACACACCGGGACCGGCACCGGGAACCGCCCGGAACCGGCACCGGGAGGCACCGGGAACCGGGACCGGGAGACACCAGGAACCGGGACCTGGACACACCGGGAACCGCCGGGACCCGGCATCCGTCAGGACGCACCGGGACCCGGCACCGGGAACTACCGGGACCCACCGGGACCGGGACCCGGCACCAGGACCCGCCGGGACCCCCCGGGACGGAACCACCGTGCCCCGGCCCCCGGTAAGAGCCGCCCCCGGCCCGGCCCGATGCCGCCCCCGGCCCCCCTGCCAGAGCCGGACCCGCTGATGCAGCCGGACCCCCTGATGCTGCCGGACCCCCCCGGTGACCCCGGGTGAGCGGGTTGGGGGGGGCGCGGGGGTACCTGGGTGCCCCCCAGACCCAGCCTGGGCCGGGGAGGGGGGTGCTGGGGTGGGGGGGGTGCAGCCCCCAGGGCAGGGGGTGCTGGGGTGGGGTGGGGGGTGCAGGGACACACGGGGGTCCCAAGTGTCTGGAGGGTCTTGGGTGGTCTCCATCGGGGGTGGGGCAGCCCCCAGGGCAGGGGCAGTGGGGGGCCGGGGGGTGCTGGGACACACGGGGGTCCCTAAGTGTCTGGGGGGGTCCCCATGGAGGGGGGGGCAACCCCCAGGGCAGGGTGTGTGTGGAGGGGGTCCCAGGGGTCCCAATGTGGGGGTGGCCCCCAGGGCAGGGGGTGTGTGGGGTGCAGGGGGTGTTGGGGCACATGGGGGTCCTGTGGGGTCCCTATGGGGGGGGGTCAACCCCCAGGGCAGGGAGTGTGTGGGGTGCAGGGGGTGTTGGGGCACACGGGAGTCCCCAAGTGTCTGGGGGGGGGTCCCATGGGGTCTTCATGGCGGGGGGGGGGGGGCAGCCTGTCCTGGGGGGCAGCCCCTGCCCACTGGAGGGGTGGGAGGGGGAGCAGGATGGGACCCCCCCTCCCCATCCCCATCCCCATCCCCTGGGATGCTGGTGGTGCCTGGAGGAACTCGGGGGTCCCACACCAGGGGGGTATCCCCCCCACTTTGGGGGGGGAAATTGGGGGGGGGGGGTCCCAGCTACTGATGACCCCCCCCCACCTCATTTCCCACAGGGAGGAGGCTGAGGAGTGGCACTGTGCCCCCCCCCAGCTGCCCCCCGTGACGGTGACATCCCTGTCGGGGACCATCCACCTGTACCGCAGTGCCAGCGGCGGGGGTCCCCCCCACGACCCCCCCCCCAGCAGACCCCTGGTGCTGCTGCTGCCCTGGCTGGGGGCGCGGGGGGGGGCGCTGGGCCGGTACCTGGCGCTCTACCTGCGCCGGGGGCTGGACGTGCTGGTGGTGGGGACGTCGGCGTGTGACGTCCTGCGGCCTCGGCAAGGCCAGCGCCTGGCGGCACGTCTGCTGCGCCTGCTGGACCACGGCGGCGACGGGGGTGGCACTGGGGAGGGTGGCGATGGAGGCACCGGCGATGGGGGCACTGGTGTTGGTGGCACTGGTGTTGGTGGCACCGGCGATGGTGACACCAGTGGCACCAGTGATGGCAGCACTGGGGATGATGGCGATGGAGGCACCAGGGATGATGGCACTGGATATGGTGGCACTGGTGTTGGTGGCACTGGTGGCACCGCCGATGGCAGCACTGGTGATGGTGGCACTGGTGATGATGGCTATGGCGGCACCAGGGATGGTGGCACCAGGGATGGTGACAGTGGTGGCACTGGGGATGATGGTTATGGAGGCACCAAGGATGGTGGCACCAGGGATGATGGCACTGGATATGGTGGCACCAGCGATGGCGGCACCAGTGATGGTGGCACTGGTGGCACCGGTGATGGCAGCACTGGTGATGGTGGCTATGGTGATGATGGCTATGGAGGCACCAGCGATGGTGGCACCAGCGATGGTGGCACCAGCGATGGCGGCACTGGTGTTGGTGACAGTGGCGATGGCAGCACTGGGGATGATGGCTATGGTGGCACCAGTGACGGCGGCACCAGCGATGGTGGTGATAGCGGCACCAGCAATCGAGGCAACAGTGGCACTGGAGATGGTGGCACTGGAGATGGTGGCGCCAGTGATGGAGGCAACGGTGGCACTGGCAATGGCAGCGACGGTGGCACTGGTGATGATGGCCACAGCGGTGATGGTGGCACTGGTGATGGTGGCAGTGACAGTACTGGTGATGATGGCGCTGGTTCTGGCGGTACTGTCGGTGGTGGTGGCACCGGTGACGGTGGCGCCGGTGACGGCGCCGCGGGTCTGTCCGCCCGCCCACTGCTGGTCCACGCCATCTCCGCCGGCGCCTACACCTTCGCCCAGGTGCTGCTGCTGCTGCGGCAGCGGCCCCGGCAGTGCCAGCGCCTGGCACCGCGCTTCCGCGGCGTCATCTACGACAGCCTGGTGACAGGCGGCTTCGGGGACATGGCACGTGGTGAGTGGGGGGTGGGGGGGGTCCGTGAAGGGAGGGAGGGATGATGGAGGGATGGAGGGAGGGATGGAGGGAGGGAGGGATGGATGGATGGATGGATGAATGGAGGGATGGATGGATGGAGGGATGGATGGATGGAGGGAGGGATGGAGGGATGGATGGAGGGATGGATGGAGGGATGGATGGATGGAGGGAAGGATGGAGGGAGGGAGGGATGGAGGGAAGGATGGAGGGAGGGAGGGATGGATGGATGGAAGGAGGGATGGAGGGATGGATGGAGGGATGGATGGAGGGATGGAGGGATAGATGGAGAGAGGGATGGATGGATGGATGGATGGATGGATGGATGGATGGATGGATGGATGGATGGATGGAGGGAGGGAGGGATGGATGGAGGGATGGATGGAGGGATGGACGGAGGGAGGGAGGGAGGGAGGGAGGGAGGGATGGAGGGATGGATGGATGGAGGGAGGGAGGGAGGGAGGGATGGATGGAGGGATGGATGGATGGATGGATGGATGGATGGATGGATGGATGGATGGATGGATGGAGGGAGGGATGGACGGATGGAGGGATGGAGGGATGGAGGGAGGGATGGATGGATGGATGGATGGATGGATGGATGGATGGATGGATGGATGGATGGAGGGATGGAGGGATGGAGGGATGGAGGGAGGGAGGGATGGATGGATGGATGGATGGATGGATGGATGGATGGATGGATGGATGGATGGAGGGACGGAGGGAGAGAGGGAGGGATGGAGAGAGGGAGGGAGGGAGGGATGGATGGGGGGATGGATAGAGGGAGGGATGCAGGGATGGATGGAGCGAGGGATGGATGGAGGGAGGGATGAAGGGAGGGAGGGATGGATTTGGTCCCAGACGGGACACAGATACCCCCCACCCCACCCCACTGACCATCACCCACCCCCATCTCTCCCCCCCGCAGGCATCGCCGGGGCGGTGCCCTCGCCGTCCCTGCGCGTCGCGGCGCACGTGGGCGCCCGGCTCTACCTGGGGGTGCTGGGGTGCTGCGTGGGCCGGGGCTTGGAGAGGGCTCGGGGGGCCTTCGCCAACCCCCCGCTGCGCTGCCCCCTCCTCCTCTTCTTCAGCCTGGACGACGGGCTGAGCGGGCCGGCGGCGCTGCGGGCGCTGCTGAGCGGGTGGCGGGCGCAGGGCATCCGCGCCCACGCCGTGGGCTGGGCCCGCTCCCGCCACGCCGCCCACCTGCGCCAGCACCCCGAGGAGTACGGCCGGGCGCTGAGCACCTTCCTCCGCTCGCTGGATGGGGCCCCGCGGCACAGGGCACGGCTCTAGGGGGGGAGGGAGGGAGGGATGGATGGAGGGATGGATGGAGGGATGGAGGCATGGAGGAAGGGATGGATGGAGGGAGGGATGGAGGGAGGGATGGAGGGATGGAGGGATGGATGGAGGGAGGGAGGGATGGAGGGAGGGATGGAGGGATGGAGGGATGGATGGAGGGAGGGAGGGATGGAGGGATGGAGGGAGGGATGGAGGGATGGAGGGATGGATGGAGGGATGGATGGAGGGATAGATGGATGGATGGATGGATGGATGGAGGGATGGAGGGATGGATGGATGGAGGGAGGGAGGGAGGGAGGGATGGAGGGATAGATGGATAGAGGGATGGAGGGATGGATGGAGGGATGGATGGAGGGATAGATGGATGGAGGGATGGATGGAGGGATGGAGGGATGGATGGATGGATGGATGGATGGATGGATGGATGGATGGAGGGAGGGAGGGAGGGAGGGAGGGATGGAGGGATAGATGGATAGAGGGATGGAGGGATGGATGGAGGGAGGGAGGGATGGATGGATGGAGGGATGGATGGATGGATGGAGGGATAGATGGAGGGATGGATGGAGGGAGGGATGGATAGAGGGATGGAGGGAGGGATGGATGGAGGGAGGGAGGGATGGATGGAGGGATGGATGGATGGATGGATGGAGGGATGGATGGAGGGACGGATGGAGGGAGGGAGGGAGGGATGGATGGATGGATGGATGGATGGATGGATGGATGGATGGATGGATGGAGGGACGGATGGAGGGAGGGAGGGAGGGATGGATGGAGGGATGGATGGATGGATGGATGGATGGATGGATGGAGGGAGGGAGGGAGGGAGGGAGGGATGGATGGAGGGAGGGAGGGAGGGATGGAGGCCCCAGAGTGCACATGAGTGTTCAATGCCACTCCCGTGCTGTGCAGGCCGGTGCTGCCCTGTGCCCCATGTGCCTGTGTGTGCACAGCGTGTCACCGCGTGCACACCCGTGTTCGGGGGGGGGCGGGGGCAAACCCACCCCTCACATGCAGACCCGCAGCCCAGAACTGTGTGCCACGGTGTACACGTGTGTGCCATGATGTACACGTGTGTGCCACGGTGTACACGTGTGTGCCACGGTGTACAGGTGTGTGCCATGATGTACACGTGTGTGCCACGGTGTACACGTGTGTGCCACGGTGTACACCTGTGTGCCATGGAGTACAGGTGTGTGCCATGATGTACACGTGTGTGCCACGGTGTACATGTGTGTGCCATGGTGTACACGTGAGTGCCACGGTGTACACGTGTGTGCCGCTCTGTACACATGTGCCATGGTCTACACACGTGTGCCATGGTGTAGATGTGTGTGCTGCTGTGTACACATGTATGCTGTGGTGTACACACACGTGCCATGGTGTACACATGTGTGCCGCGGTGTACATGTGTGTGCCATGGTGTACACACATGTGTTGTGGTGTACACACATGTGCCACGGTGTACATGTGTGCTACAGTGTACATGTGTGCGCTGTGGTGTGCACACATGTGCCGTGGTGTACATGTGTGTGCCAGGGTGTACATGCATGTGCTGTGCTGTACACGTGTGTGTTGCACTGTACATGTGTGTGCAATGGTGTACACACGTGCACTGTGGTGTACACATGTGTGACATGGTGTACATGTATGTGCCATGCTGTACATGTATGTGCCATGGTGTACATGCATGTGCTGTGGTGTACACACACGTGCCATGGTGTACACGTGTGTGCCACGCTGTACATGTATGTGCCATGGTGTATATGTATGTGCTGTGGTGTACACACATGGTACACACGTGTGCCATGGTGTACACGCATGTGCCGTGGTGCACACACGTGTGTTGCCTGTGCACACGCGTGTGCCCCCTGTGCCCCCCCCCCCCATTCCCAGTGCAGGAGACCCCGGATGCTCCGATACTTTATTGATCCCTGGATACAGCGCGGTGCCGACCCCCCCTGGGGAGGGGGGGGGCAGTGTGGGGGGGAAACACCCCTGCATGAACAAGGGGTGCCCCCCCCCAGCCCCCCCTCTCCCCAGCCCCCCACCCCAGCCCTGTGCCCGCAGGGAGTCCCAGTGAGGGTCTGGGGCGGGGGGGGGGCACAGTCCCACCCCCAACCCCCCCCCGCCACCCCCTCACCCAAGCTCTGTGGTCCCAGGTAGGTGCTGGGGGGGGGGGGGGCACCCCTATATATGTTGGGGGGGGGCAATAGGGTGGGGGAGGGGCTGTTTTTGGGGGGGATCCAGCCCATAGTGCAAAGCCAACCCCAGCGCTAACGGCGGCGCTGGCGGGGTGCCGGGGGGGGGGCTCCAAGGGGTGCTGGGTAGGGGGGTGCGGGGCGCGCCCCCTCCTCAGTACAGCCGCTTCTCGTAACTGTGGGGAGAAAAAGGGGGGGGGGTTCAGTTTTGGTGGGGAGGGGGGGTCTCCACTCCCTGCTATCCCCCCCACCTCCCCACTGCTGCTGCCGGCACCACGTCAGATCCTGGCTGGGAATTTTGGGGGTGCCCCCCCCTTTTCTGCACCCCCCCCCCCGAAATGAACCTCTCTGCCCCCCTCCCCCTCCCCATCACCCCTCTGCCCTGGCAGGAATTTGGGGAGGGGGGTTTTTGGGGGGGGGTGGGGTGTCCCCCAAACTGGTACTTACGTGGTAGAACCGTAAAGCTACGGCGGCGGCATGGGCGGGAGAGAGAGAGAAGGTTACGCGGTCACCGCGGCGCCGCGCGGTGACATCACCAACACCACCCCCCCAGATCCCACCACCAACCACCCAGGGACACCCCCCAACCACCCACTGGGACCATCTCGGCACCGCGGTCCAGATGGATGGATGGAGGGATGGAGGGAGGGAGGGAGGGAGGGATGGATGGAGGGATGGAGGGATGGATGGATCGAGGGATGGAGGGAGGGATGGAGGGAAGGAGGCAGGGAGGGATGGATGGATGGAGGGATGGATGGATGGATGGATGGATGGATGGATGGATGGAGGGAGGGAGGGAGGGAGGGAGGGATGGATGGATGGAGGGAGGGAAGGAGGGAGGGAGGGATGGATGGATGGATGGATGGATGGATGGATGGATGGATGGATGGATGGATGGAGGGAAGGAGGGAGGGATGGATGGATGGATGGATGGATGGATGGATGGATGGATGGATGGATGGATGGATGGATGGATGGATGGATGGAGGGAGGAAGGGATGGAGGGAGGGAAGGAAGGAGGGAGGGATGGATGGATGAGCCTCCCGGCATCACCCTGCATGGAGAACATGGTCACGGTGGTCAACTGGCCAATCAGCATCCTGGGTGCCAACCAGGCAGCCAACCAGCTGGCTCAGCAGTGTACTGGCCAAAGGACCTGGTAACCAACCAACCGGCAACTCAACTGACCAACCAGCATCTCAGCTGACCGACCGACCGACTGACTGACCGACTGACCAACTGGCCAACCAACAACCCAACTAACCAACCAACCAACCAACCAACCAACCAACCAACCACCCACATCTCAACCAACCAACCAACCAACCAACCAACCAACCAACCAACCAACCAACCACCCAACTAACCAACCAACCAACAACCCAACCAACCAACCAACCAACCAACCCAACCAACCAACCAACCAACCAACCAACCAACCAACCAACCAACCAACAACCCAACTAACCAACCAACCAACCAACCAACCAACCAACCCACCCACATCTCAACCAACCAACCAACCAACCAACCAACCAACCAACCAACCAACCAACCACCCAACTAACCAACCAACCAACCCACATCTCAACCAACCAACCAACCAACCAACCAACCAACCAACCAACCAACCAACCAACCAACCCACATCTCAACCAACCAACCAACCAACCAACCAACCAACCAACCAACCAACCAACCAACCAACCAACACACATCTCAACCAACCAACCAACCAACCAACCAACCCACATCTCAACCAACCAACTGACCAAACAGCCATCTCAACTGACTGACCAACTGGTCGACCAACTGGCCAACCAACTAATCAACCAACAACCCAACTAACCAACTGACCAACTAGCCGGCCAATCACTGACCAACCAACTGGTCAACCAACATCTCAACCAACCAATCAACCAACTGACTGACCAACTGGCCAACCAACTGATCAATCAATCAACTCAACCAACCAACCCACAAACATTTCAACCGACCAACCCACTGACCAACTGACCAACCAACTGGTCAACCAACATCTCAACCAACCAATCAACCAACTGACTGACCAACTGACCAACCAACTGGTCAAACAACATCTCAATCAAACAGCCAACCAATCAATTAACCAACCAACCAACTGACCAACTGGCCAACCAACAACTTAACCAACCAACCAACCAACCAACATCTCAACCAACCAACCAACCAACTGACTGGCCAGCCAACTGACCAACCAACCAACTGGCCAACCAACATCTCGGCCAACCAACATCTTAACCAACCAATCGATCCATCAACAACTCATCCAACCAAACAACTGATCCATCAACAGCTCAACCAACCAACCAACATCTCAACCAACCAACCCACTGACTGGCCAACCAACTGACCGACCAACCAACCAACTGACCAACATCTCGGCCAACCAACGCCTCAACCAACTGACCAACCAACAACTCAACTAACCAACCAACCAACAACTCAACTAACCAACCAACCAACCAACCAACCAACCAACCAACCAACCAACCAACCAACGAACATCTCAACCAACCAACCAGCCAACCAACCAACCAACCAACCAACCAACCAACCAACCAACCAACCAACCAACCAACCAACCAACCAACAACTCAACTAACCAACCAACCAACATCTCAACCAACCAACCAACCAACCAACCAACCAACCAACCAACCAACCAACCAACCAACATCTCAACCAACCAAACAACCAACCAACAACTCAACTAACCAACCAACCAACCAACCAACATCTCAACCAACCAAACAAACAACCAACAACTCAACCAACCAACCAACCAACCAACATCTAAACCAACCAACCAACCAAATAACATCTCAACTGATCAACCAACTGACCAACCAACCAACCAACCAACTGATCAACCAACCAACCCACTGACTGACCAACTGATCAACCAACCAACCAACTGATCAACCGACCAACCAACTGATCAACCAACCAACTGATCAACCAACCAACTGATCAACCGACCAACCAACTGATCAACCAACCAACCAAGTGATCAACCAACCAAGTGATCAACCAACCAACCAACCAACCAACATCTCAACTGACCAACCAACTGACCAAGTGATCAACCAACCAACCGACCAACCAACCAATCAACAACTCAACCAACCACCCAACCAATCACAGCCAGCCATCACCCTGACCAGCCAGCTGACGAGCACCCCAACCAGCCAACCAGCACCTCAGCCACCCAACCAGCAATCCCACGCGCTGGCCAATCAGCAACCGGCCTAGAGCCCACCACCAAACTGGCCAATCAGCTACTAGCTGCCCAGCCAACCAGCTCCACCAGCCACAGAAGCCCCGCCTCCCCTCAGCCCCCAGCCCCAAAGCCCCCCCAGTGTGAGACGCTGGGGGGTGGGACGGGGCGGGGGGGGGCATGGGACATGCTGGGGGGGGCAGGGGGGGCCAGGGGTCACCCCACGGGGGATTAAAGCCGACGCTGCACCCCGCCTGCACCCCGCCTGTCACTGGGGGGACACTGTGACCCCGGGTTGGGGGTCTCCCCTGGGTAAAACAACCCCCCCCAGGCCCTGCCTGGACCCCCCCAGCCCCAGCCCTGGGGTGTCCCCACAGCCGGGGGGTGGGCTTGGTTGGGGGGGACAGTCCCACCCATCGGTGATGATGCCCCATGCTGGGGCAAGGGGGGGCCTGGGACCACCCCCCCCCTCCCCAGTACCCAGCACTGGGGTGTCAAGGACCCCTACAGGCAGGGCTGGGGTGAGGGGGGGACTGGGACCCTCGGTACCTGGCACTGGGAAGGACAGGTACCCCCAGTACCTGGCATGGGGGGGAACTGGGGCCCCCAGTACCTGGCACCAGGAGGGACTGGGACCCCCAGTACCTGGCACAGGGGGGAACTGGGGGCCCCAGTATTTGGTGCTGGAAGGGACTGGGACCCCCAGTAGCTGACACAGGGTGGACTGGAACCCGCAGTACCTGGCACTGGGAGATACTGGAAGCCCCAGTACCTGGCATGGCAGGGAACAGGGACTCCCAGTAGCTGGCACTGGAAAGGACTGGGACCTCCAGTACCTGGCATGGGGGGGGAACTAGGACCCCCAGTAGCTGGTGCTGGAAGGGACTGGGACTCCCAGTAGCTGGCGCTGGGAGGGGATTGGGACCCCCAGTAGTTGGCATTGGGAAGGACTGGGACCCCCCCATAGCTGGCACAGGGTGGACTGGGACCCCCAGTAGCTGGTGTTGGGTGGGACAAGGACCCACAGTACCTAGCACAGGGAGGAAACTGGGGCCCCCAGTACCTGACACTGGGAAGGACTGGTAATCCCCAGTACCTGGCACCGGGCAGGACTGGGACCCCCAGTAGCTGATGCTGGGAGGAGACTGGGACCCCCAGTAGCTAGCATGGGAGGAACTGGGACCCCCTGTAGCTGGCACTGGAAAGGACTGAGACCCCCAGTACCTGACACTGGGAAGGACTGGTACCCCCAGTACCTGGCATAGGGGGGAACTGGGACCCCCAGTAGCTGGCACTGGAAAGGACTGTGACCCCCAGTACCCGATGTTGGAAAGGACTGGTACCCCCAGTACCTGACATGGGGGGGAACTGGGACCCCTTGTAGCTGGCACAGGGTGGAACTGGGACCCCCAGTAGCTAGCATGGGGGGGAACTGGTACCCCCAGTAGCTGGTGTTGGGAGGGGACTGGGACCCCTAGTACCCAATGTTGGGAAGGACTGGTACCCCCAGTACCTGACATGGGGGGGGGGGAACTGGGACCCCCTGTAGCTGGCACAGGGTGTAACTGGGACCCCCAGTATCTGGCGCTGGGGGGGAACTGGGGGTACCCCACACCCCAAAGTGGGGTCACCAGCACTACTGGGGGGGGCCCACAAGAGCCAGATCTGACGTGGTGCCTTCTGCAGCCTCCCCCCTCCCCATGTACCCCCAAATCCCCCCAAATCCCCCCCAACCCCCCCCCAAAGCCCCCCAACCCCCCCCCACTTACGAGTGGAGCCCGTGCACCCCCCCCTCAATCTGCGCCGCCATCGTCCTCTTCTCAAACTTCAGCTCCCCCGAGTACATCATGGACCTGGGGGGTGACAGGGGAGGGGTCGGGGGGGGTTGTGTGACCCCCTCACACCCCCCAAGACCCCCCCCCGGCCCCCCAGATCCTCACCTGAGGGCCGAGAGGCTGCGGGCGCCGATGTCCTGGCAGCCGTGCTGGATGCCGGCGATCAGGTAGGGCACGAACTTGTGGATGGAGCCCTTGTCCTGCACCGAGCCCGACACCCCCTGGGCCACCTTCACCTTGTCCCCCTCGCTGCGGGGGGGGGCAGGGTCAGGGGGGGCCCCCTGCACCCCCATATCCTCCCTATTCCCCCCCCACACCCCACTATTCACCCCTATTCCCCACCCCTGTGAATGGCCCTCATGGCACACACACCCCCTGCGCCCCCCTCACCTCGTTCCCCTCACTGGGGGGGGGTTGCAGGGGGGGGATCAGGGTCGGGGGGGGCCCCTGCACCCCCATATCCTCCCTATTCCCCACCCACACCCCACTATCCCCCCCTATCCCCACCCCTGTGAATGCCCCTCATGGCACACACACCCCCTGTGCCCCCTTCACCTTGTCCCCCTCACTGGGGGGGGATCAAGGGGGGGTCAAGGCAAAGGTCAGGGTCAGGGGGGGCCTCCTGCACCCCCATATCCTCCCTATAAGCCCCCCACACCCCAATATCCCCCCCTTATCCCCCCCACACCCCACTATCCACCCCTATCCCCAACCCATGAATGCCCCTCATGGCACACACACCCCCTGCGCCCCCCTCACCTTGTGCCCCTCACTGGGGAGGGGGGGGGGGGTCAAGGGGACGAGGCAGGGTCAGGGGGGCCCCCCTGCACCCCCATATTCCCCCCCATAACCCACTATCCCCCTCTATCCCCACCCCATGAATGCCCCTCATGATGCACACCCCCACTGTGCCCCCCTCACCTTGTCCCCCTCATTGGGGAGGGGTTGCAGGGGGGGAGATCAGGGTCAGGGGGGCCCCCTGCACCCCCATATCCTCCCTATAACCCCCCCACACCCCAATATCCCCCCCTTATCCCCCCCACACCCCACTATCCCCCCCATCCCCACCCCATGAATGCCCCTCATGGCACACACACCCCCCTGCGCCCCCTTCACCTCGTTCCCCTCACTGGGGGGGGGGTTTCAGGGGGGGGATCAGGGTCAGGGGGGTCCCCTGCACCCCCATATCCTCCCTATCCCCCTCCCCTTCCCATTATCCCTCCCTTACCCCCACCCCCACCCCACTATCCCCCCCTATCCCCACCCCTGTGAATGCCCCTCATGGCACACACACCCCCTGTGCCCCCCTCACCTTGTCCCCCTCACTAGGGGGGGGTCAAGGGGGGGTCAAGGGGAAGGTCAGAGTTGGGGGGGGGTCCCTCTGCACCCCCATATCCTTCCTATAACCCTCCCCCCACCCCAATATTCCCCCCCATATCCCCCCCACTATCCACCCCTGTGAATGCCCCTCATGGCACACACACCCCCTGCGGCCCCTTCACCTTGTCCCCCTCACTGGGGGGGGAGTCAAGGGGGGGTCAAGGGGAAGGTTAGGGTTGGGGGGGGAGCTCCTGCACCCCCATATCCTCCCTATAACCCCCCCACACCCCACTATCCCCCCCTATCCCCACCCCTGTGAATGCCCCTCATGGCACACACACCCCCTGTGCCCCCTTCACCTTGTCCCCCTCGCTGGGGAGGGGGGGATCAGGGTCAGGGGGGGCCCCCTGCACCCCCATATCCTCCCTATAACCCCCCCCACCCCAATATTCCCCCCCTTATCCCCCCCACTATCCACCCCTGTGAATGCCCCTCATGGCACACACACCCCCTGCGCCCCTTTCACCTTGTCCCCTCGCTGGGAGGGGGGGTCAAGGGGGGGTGGCAAGGTAAGGGGGTCCCCCTGCGCCCCCATATCCTCCCTATTCCCCCCCCACACCCCACTATCTCCCCCTTACCCCCCCCCCACCCCACTATCCCCCCCTATCCCCACCCCTGTGAATGCCCCTCATGACACACACACCCCCTGCGCCCCCTTCACCTTGTCCCCCTCACTGGGGGGGGGTCAAGGGTGGGAGGCAGGGTAAGGGGGATCCCCCTGCACCTATATCCTCCCTATAACCTCCCCCCACCCCACTATCCCCCCTTATCCCCCCCACACACCCCCCTATCCCCACCCCATGAATGCCCCTCATGGCACACACCCCCCCTGTGCCCCCTTCACCTTGTCCCCTTGTTGTGGGGGGGGGATCAGGGTCAGGGGGGGTCCCCTGCACCCCCACATCCTCAGGTGAGGGCAGTGAGGACTGGGGGTGCTGGGGGATGTTGGGGGTGTAATGGGGGCGCAAGGGGAGTGGCAGAGGGTGGAAGAGGGTGCAGGGGGTGCAATAGGGGGGTGCCAGGGGGTGCCATGGGGTGCAATAGGGGAGTGCCAGGGGCTGCAATAGGGGGGTGCAGGGGTGTGCCAGGGGGTGGAAGGGGGTGCCAGGGGGTGGAAGGGGGGGTTCTGGGGGGTGCTGGGGGGTGCAATAGAGGTCCAATAGCGGGGTGCCAGGGGGTGCAAGGGGGTGCGAGGGGGTGCAATAGGGGGGTGCAGGGGGGTGCCAGGGGATGGAAGGGGGTGCCAGGGGCTGCAATAGAGGAGTACCAGGGGGTGCAATAGGGGGGTGCCAGGGGCTGCAATAGCGGGGTGCCAGGGGGTGGAAGGGGAGGTTCTGGGGGGTGCAATAAGGGTCCAATAGGGGGGTGCAAGGGGGATGGAAGGGGGGGTTCTGGGGGGTGCAATAGGGGTGCAATAGGGGGGTGCCAGGGGGTGCAAGGGGGGTGCCAGGGGGTGCAATAAGGGAGTGCCAGGGGGTGCAATAGGGGGGTGCCAGGGGGTGCCATGGGGTGCAATAGGGGAGTGCCAGGGGCTGCAATAGGGGGGTGCAGGGGTGCAATAAGGGGGTGGAAGGGGGTGCCAGGGGGTGGAAGGGGAGGTTCTGGGGGGTGCAATAAGGGTCCAATAGGGGGGTGCAAGGGGGATGGAAGGGGGGGTTCTGGGGGGTGCAATAGGGGTGCAATAGGGGGGTGCCAGGGGGTGCAAGGGGGGTGCCAGGGGGTGCAATAGGGGGGTGCCAGGGGGTGCCATGGGGTGCAATAGGGGAGTGCCAGGGGGTGCAATAGGGGGGTGCCAGGGGGTGCCATGGGGTGCAATAGGGGAGTGCCAGGGGGGTGCAATAGGGGGGTGCCAGGGGGTGCCATGGGGTGCAATAGGGGAGTGCCAGGGGGTGCAATAGGGGGGTGCAGGGGTGTGCCAGGGGGTGGAAGGGGGGTGCCAGGGGGTGGAAGGGGGGGTTCTGGGGGGTGCTGGGGGGTGCAATAGAGGTCCAATGGGGGGTGCCAGGGGGTGCAAGGGGGGTGCCAGGGGGTGCAATAGGGGGGTGCAGGGGGGTGCCAGGGGATGGAAGGGGGTGCCAGGGGCTGCAATAGAGGAGTACCAGGGGGTGCAATAGGGGGGTGCCAGGGGCTGCAATAGTGGGGTGCCAGGGGGTGGAAGGGGAGGTGCAATAGGGGTCCAATAGGGGGGTGCAAGGGGGGTGGAAGGTGGGGTTCTGGGTGGTGCAACAGGGGTGCAATAGGGGGGTGCCAGGGGGTGGAAGGGGAGGTTCTGGGGGGTACAATAGGGGTGCAATAGGGGGGTGCAAGGGGGGTGCCAGGGGGTGCAATAAGGGAGTGCCAGGGGGTGCCAGGGGATGGAAGGGGGTGCCAGGGGGTGCAATAAGGGGGTGCCAGGAGGTGCAATAGGGGGGTGCCAGGGGGTGCAGGGGGTGCCAGGGGCTGGAAGAGGGGGTTCTGGGGGGTGCTGGGGGGTGCAATAGGGGTCCAATAGGGGGGCGCAGGGGGTGCAATAGGGGGGTACCAGGGGGCACAGGGGGTGCAATAGAGGAGTACCAGGGGGTGCAGGGGGGGTGCCCAGGGGGTGCAATGGGGGGGGTGCCAGGGGGTGGAAGGGGGTGCCAGGGGCTGCAATAGGGGAGTACCAAGGGGTGCAATAGGGGGGTGCAGGGGGTGCTGTGGGTACCTGAAGTAGCGCTTCTGGCTGGCGCTGCCCTTGTCCATGGCGTCCAGCGAGCCCATCCCCCGGTACTGCTTGAGCCGCACGCCCTCCGAGAAGAAGAACTCCCCGGGAGCCTCGGTGGTGGCAGCCAGCAGGGACCCCATCATCACTGGGGGGACACAGACACCCCCCATCATCACTGGGGGGCACAGGCACCCCGTCACTGGGAACCCCCTAAAACCACCCCAATTCCCCCCACATCCCCTCCTCACCCACCAGCAGGGACCCCATCATCACTGGGGGGACACAGACACCCCCCCCATCATCACTGGGGACACAGACACACCCCATCATCACTGGGGGGACACATGGGGATACAGGGACACAGACACACACCCCATGGACACACAGACACACCCCATCATCACTGGGGGGACACAGACACACCCCCCCATCATCACTGGGGGACACACAGACACACCCCCATCATCACTGGGGGGACACAGACACACCCCCCATCATCACTGGGGGGGACACAGACACACCCCCCATCATCACTGGGGGACACACAGACACACCCCCATCATCACTGGGGGGACACAGACACACCCCCCATCATCACTGGGGGGACATGGGGACACACAGACACACCCCCCATCATCACTGGGGGGGGACACAGACACGCCCCATCATCACTGGGGGGACACAGACACACACCCCCCCATCATCACTGGGGGGCACAGGCACACCCCATCATCACTGGGGGGACATGGGGACACACAGACACACCCCCCATCATCACTGGGGGGACATGGGGACACACTGACACACCCCCCATCATCACTGGGGGGGGACACAGACACGCCCCATCATCACTGGGGGGACACAGACACCCCCCATCATCACTGGGGACACACAGACACACCCCCCATCATCACTGGGGGACACACAGACACCCCCCCCATCATCACTGGGGGGACACAGACACACCCCCCATCATCACTGGGGGACACACAGACACACCCCCCATCATCACTGGGGGGACACACAGACACACCCCCCATCATCACTGGGGGACACACAGACACCCCCCATCATCACTGGGGGGACACAGACACACCCCCCATCATCACTGGGGGGACACACAGACACCCCCCATCATCACTGGGGGGACACACAGACACACCCCCCATCATCACTGGGGGACACACAGACACACCCCCCATCATCACTGGGGGACACAGACACACCCCCCATCATCACTGGGGACACAGACACAGCCCCCATCATCACTGGGGGGGACACAGACACACCCCCCATCATCACTGGGGGGACACAGACACCCTCCCCATCATCACTGGGGGACACACAGACACACCCCCCATCATCACTGGGGGACACACAGACACCCCCCATCATCACTGGGGGGGACACAGACACCCCCCATCATCACTGGGGGGACATGGGGACACACAGACACCCCCCCCATCATCACTGGGGGGACACAGACACACCCCCCATCATCACTGGGGACACAGACATCCCCCATCATCACTGGGGGGACACAGACACACCCCCCATCATCACTGGGGGGACACAGACACCCCCCCCATCATCACTGGGGGACACACAGACACACACCCCATCATCACTGGGGACACAGACACACCCCCCATCATCACTGGGGGACACAGACACCCCCCCCATCATCACTGGGGGACACACACCCCCCCCCCCCATCATCACTGGGGGGGACACAGACACACCCCCCATCATCACTGGGGGACACACAGACACCCCCCATCATCACTGGGGGACACAGACACAGCCCCCATCATCACTGGGGGGGACACAGACACCCCCCATCATCACTGGGGGGACACAGACACCCCCCCCCATCATCACTGGGGGGCACAGGCACCCCCCATCATCACTGGGGGACACAGACACACCCCCCATCATCACTGGGGGACACACAGACACACCCCCCATCATCACTGGGGGACACACAGACACACCCCCCATCATCACTGGGGGGGACACAGACACACCCCCCATCATCACTGGGGGACACAGACACACCCCCCATCATCACTGGGGGACACACAGACACACCCCCCATCATCACTGGGGGACACACAGACACACCCCATCATCACTGGGGGGACACAGACACACCCCCCATCATCACTGGGGGGACACACAGACACCCCCCATCATCACTGGGGGGACACACAGACACACACCCCATCATCACTGGGGGGACACAGACACCCTCCCCATCATCACTGGGGGGACACACAGACACACCCCCCATCATCACTGGGGGACACAGACACACCCCCCATCATCACTGGGGGACACACAGACACACACCCCCCATCATCACTGGGGGGGACACAGACACCCCCCATCATCACTGGGGGACACAGACCCCCCCCATCATCACTGGGGGACACAGACACACCCCCCATCATCACTGGGGGACACAGACACACCATCATCACTGGGGGACACAGACACCCCCCATCATCACTGGGGGACACAGACACCCCCCATCATCACTGGGGGGACACTGACACACCCCCCATCATCACTGGGGGACACAGACACACCCCCCATCATCACTGGGGGACACAGACACCCCCCATCATCACTGGGGGGACACTGACACACCCCCCATCATCACTGGGACACACAGACACACCCCCCATCATCACTGGGGGACACAGACACACCCCCCATCATCACTGCGGACACACAGACACACCCCATCATCACTGGGGGGACACACAGACACACCCCCCATCATCACTGGGGGACACACACACACCCCCCATCATCACTGGGGGGACACAGACACCCCCCCCATCATCACTGGGGGACACAGACACACCCCCCATCATCACTGGGGACACAGACACACCCCATCATCACTGGGGGGGACACACAGACACCCCCCATCATCACTGGGGGGACACACAGACACACACCCCATCATCACTGGGGGGACACACAGACACCCCCCCCATCATCACTGGGGGGACACACAGACACCCCCCATCATCACTGGGGGGACACACAGACACACACCCCATCATCACTGGGGGGACACAGACACCCTCCCCATCATCACTGGGGGGACACACAGACACACCCCCCATCATCACTGGGGGACACAGACACACCCCCCATCATCACTGGGGGACACACAGACACCCCCCATCATCACTGGGGGACACAGACCCCCCCCATCATCACTGGGGGACACAGACACACCATCATCACTGGGGGACACAGACACCCCCCATCATCACTGGGGGGACACTGACACACCCCCCATCATCACTGGGGGACACAGACACCCCCCCCATCATCACTGGGGGACACAGACACACCCCCCATCATCACTGGGGGACACAGACACACCCCCCATCATCACTGGGGACACACAGACACCCCCCATCATCACTGGGGACACACAGACACCCCCCCCATCATCACTGGGGGGACACTGACACACCCCCCATCATCACTGGGGGACACAGACACCCCCCCCATCATCACTGGGGGACACAGACACACCCCCATCATCACTGGGGGACACAGACACACCCCCCATCATCACTGGGGACACACAGACACCCCCCATCATCACTGGGACACACAGACACACCCCCCATCATCACTGGGGGACACAGACACCCCCCATCATCACTGGGGGACACAGACACACCCCCCATCATCACTGGGAGACACAGACACACCCCCCATCATCACTGGGGGGACACACAGACACACCCCCCATCATCACTGGGGGACACAGACACACCCCCCATCATCACTGGGGGACACAGACACACCCCCCATCATCACTGGGGACACACAGACACACCCCCCATCATCACTGGGGAGACACAGACACACCCCCCATCATCACTGGGGGACACAGACACACCCCCCATCATCACTGGGGACACACAGACACACCCCCCATCATCACTGGGGGACACAGACACACCCCCCATCATCACTGGGGGGACACAGACACCCCCCCCATCATCACTGGGGACACAGACATCCCCCATCATCACTGGGGGACACACAGACACACCCCCCATCATCACTGGGGACACAGACACACCCCCCATCATCACTGGGGGACACACAGACACCCCCCCATCATCACTGGGGACACAGACACACCCCCCATCATCACTGGGGGACACAGACACCCCCCCCATCATCACTGGGGGGACACAGACACCCCCCATCATCACTGGGGGACACACAGACACCCCCCCCATCATCACTGGGGGGACATGGGGACACACAGACACACCCCATCATCACTGGGGGGGATATGGGGACACACAGACACACCCCCCATCATCACTGGGGGACACAGACACACCCCCATCATCACTGGGGGGGATATGGGGACACACAGACACCCCCCCATCATCACTGGGGGACACAGACACCCCCCATCATCACTGGGGGACACACAGACACACC
>NW_028168236.1:0-76285 GCF_964237585.1 Gallinula chloropus | reverse complement strand
TTGTGTCCTGGCTCCTTCGGTTTGGGAGCTGTTGCTGCAGTTGGGCATGTTGGCCGGAGAGTGCTTCTCGGGCCTCGAACTGTAACCTTGCAGGAATCTCCCAGATTCCCGGCCCAACAAAAGCCCCCAGACCCAAATGGAGAGGGGCTGCTTGGGGGCCCCCTGGGGGCCCTTCAGGCCAGCTAGGTCTTTGGGTCCTGGCTCCTTCGGTTTGGGAGCTGTTGCTGCAGTTGGGCATGTTGGCCGGAGAGTGCTTCTCGGGACGCGAACTGCAACCTTGCAGGAATCTCCCAGGTATACATGCCCAACGAAAGCCCCCAGACCCAAATTGAGAGGGGCTGCTTGGGGGCCCCCTGGGGGCCCTTCAGGCCAGCTAGGTCTTTGGGTCCTGGCTCCTTCGGTTTGGGAGCTGTTGCTGCAGTTGGGCATGTTGGCCGGAGAGTGCTTCTCGGGCCGCGAACTGCAACCTTGCAGGTACCTCCCAGGTTCCCGGCCCAACGAAAACCCCCAGACCCAAATTGAGAGGGGCTGATTGGGGGCCCCCTGGGGGCCCTTCAGGCCAGCTAGGTCTTTGGGTCCTGGCTCCTTCGGTTTGGGAGCTGTTGCTGCAGTTGGGCATGTTGGACGGAGAGTGCTTCTCGGGCTTCGAACTGTAACCTTGCATGAATCTCCCAGGTTCCCGGCCCAACAAAAGCCCCCAGACCCAAATGGAGAGGGGCTGCTTGGGGGCCCCCCTGGGTTCCCTTCAGGCCAGCTAGGTCTTTGGGTCCTGGCTCCTTCGGTTTGGGAGCTGTTGCTGCAGTTGGGCATGTTGGCCGGAGAGTGCTTCTCCGGCCGCGAACTGCAACCTTGCAGGAATCTCCCAGGTTCCCGGCCCAACGAAAGCCCCCAGACCCAAATTGAGAGGGGCTGCTTGGGGGCCCCCTGGGGGCCCTTCAGGCCAGCTAGGTCTTTGGGTCCTGGCTCCTTCGGTTTGGGAGCTGTTGCTGCAGTTGGGCATGTTGGCCGGAGAGTGCTTCTCGGGCCGCGAACTGCAACCTTGCATGAATCTCCCAGGTTCCCCGCCCAACGACAGCCCCCAGACCCAAATGGAGAGGGGCTGCTTGGGGACCCCCTGGGGGCACTTCAGGCCAGCTAGGTCTTTGTGTCCTGGCTCCTTCGGTTTGGGAGCTGTTGCTGCAGTTGGGCATGTTGGCCGGAGAGTGCTTCTCGGGCCGCGAACTGTAACCTTGCAGGTACCTCTCAGGTATACATGCCCAACGAAAGCCCCCAGACCCAAATGGAGAGGAGCTCCTTGGGGGACCCATGGGGGCCCTTCAGGCCAGCTAGGTCTTTGGGTCCTGGCTCCTTCGGTTTGGGAGCTGTTGCTGCAGTTGGGCATGTTGGCCGGAGAGTGCTTCTCGGGCCGCGAACTGTAACCTTGCAGGTACCTCTCAGGTATACATGCCCAACGAAAGCCCCCAGACCCAAATGGAGAGGAGCTCCTTGGGGGCCCCATGGGGGCCCTTCAGGCCAGCTAGGTCTTTTGGTCCTGGCTCCTTCGGTTTGGGAGCTGTTGCTTCAGTTGGGCATGTTGGCCGGAGAGTGCTTCTCGGGCCTTGAACTTCAACCTTGCATGAATCTCCCAGGTTCCCCGCCCAACGAAAGCCCCCAGACCCAAATGGAGAGGGACTGCTTGGGGACACCCTGGGGGCACTTCAGGCCAGCTAGGTCTTTGGGTCCTGGCTCCTTCGGTTTGGGAGCTGTTGCTGCAGTTGGGCATGTTGGCCGGAGAGTGCTTCTCGGGCCGCGAACTGTAACCTTGCAGGTACCTCTCAGGTATACATGCCCAACGAAAGCCCCCAGACCCAAATTGAGAGGGGCTGCTTGGTGGCCCCCTGGGGGCCCTTCAGGCCAGCTAGGTCTTTGTGTCCTGTCTCATTCGGTTTGGGAGCTGTTGCTGCAGTTGGGCATGTTGGCCGGAGAGTGCTTCTCGGGCCTTGAACTGCAACCTTGCAGGAATCTCCCAGGTTCCCGGCCCAACGAAAGCCCCCAGACCCAAATGGAGAGGGGCTGCTTGGGGGCCCCCTGGGGGCCCTTCAGGCCAGCTAGGTCTTTGGGTCCTGGCTCCTTCACTTTGGGAGCTGTTGCTGCAGTTGGGCATGTTGGCCGGAGAATGCTTCTCCGGCCGCGAACTGCAACCTTGCAGGTACCACCCAGATTCCCGGCCCAACTAAATCCCCCAGACCCAAATGGAGAGGAGCTCCTTGGGGGCCCCATAAGGGCCCTTCAGGCCAGCTAGGTCTTTGGGTCCTGGCTCCTTCGCTTTGGGAGCTGTTGCTGCAGTTGGGCATGTTGGCCGGAGAGTGCTTCTCGGGCCGCGAACTGTAACTTGCAGGTACCTCTCAGGTATACATGCCCAACGAAAGCCCCCAGACCCAAATGGAGAGGGGCTGCTTGGTGGCCTTCTGGGGGCCCTTCAGGCCAGCTAGGTCTTTGGGTCCTGGCTCCTTCGGTTTGGGAGCTGTTGCTGCAGTTGGGCATGGTGGCCGGAGAGTGCTTCTCGGGCCGCGAACTGCAACCTTGCAGGAATCTCCCAGGTTCCCGGCCCAACGAAAGCCCCCAGACCCAAATTGAGAGGGGCTGCTTGGGGCCCCCCTGGGGGCCCTTCAGGCCAGCTAGGTCTTTGGGTCCTGGCTCCTTCGGTTTGGGAGCTGTTGCTGCAGTTGGGCATGTTGGCCGGAGAGTGCTTCTCGGGCCGCGAACTGCAACCTTGCAGGTACCTCCCAGGTTCCCGGCCCCCTGAAAGCCCCCAGACCCAAATTGAGAGGGGCTGCTTGGGGGCCCCCTGGGGGCCCTTCAGGCCAGCTAGGTCTTTGGGTCCTGGCTCCTTCGGTTTGGGAGCTGTTGCTGCAGTTGGGCATGTTGGCCGGAGAGTGCTTCTCGGGACGCGAACTGCAACCTTGCAGGATTCTCCCAGGTTCCCGGCCCAACGAAAGCCCCCAGACCCAAATGGAGAGGGGCTGCTTGGGGACCCCCTGGGGGCCCTTCAGGCCAGCTAGGTCTTTGGGTCCTGGCTCCTTCGGTTTGGGAGCTGTTGCTGCAGTTGGGCATGTTGGCCGGAGAGTGCTTCTCGGGCCGCGAACTGTAACTTGCAGGTACCTCTCAGGTATACATGCCCAACGAAAGCCCCCAGACCCAAATGGAGAAGGGCTGCTTGGTGGCCTTCTGGGGGCCCTTCAGGCCAGCTAGGTCTTTGGGTCCTGGCTCCTTCGCTTTGGGAGCTGTTGCTGGATATTGGGCATGTTGGCCGGAGAGTGCTTCTCGGGCCGCGAACTGCAACCTTGCAGGATTCTCCCAGGTTCTCAGCCTAAAGAAAGCCCCCAGACCCAAATGGAGAGGGGCTGCTTGGTGGCCTTCTGGGGGCCCTTCAGGCCAGCTAGGTCTTTGGGTCCTGGCTCTATCGCTTTGGGAGCTGTTGCTGGATATTGGGCATGTTGGCCGGAGAGTGCTTCTCGGGCCTCGAACTGCAACCTTGCAGGAATCTCCCAGATTACCGGCCCAACAAAAGCCCCCAGACCCAAATGGAGAGGGGCTGCTTGGGGGCCCCCTGGGGGCCCTTCAGGCCAGCTAGGTCTTTGGGTTTTGGCTCCTTCGGTTTGGGAGCTGTTGCTGCAGTTGGGCATGTTGGCCGGAGAGTGCTTCTCCGGCCGCGAACTGCAACCTTGCAGGAATCTCCCAGGTATACATGCCCAACGAAAGCCCCCAGACCCAAATTGAGAGGGGCTGCTTGGGGGCCCCCTGGGGGCCCTTCAGGCCAGCTAGGTCTTTGGGTCCTGGCTCCTTCGGTTTGGGAGCTGTTGCTGCAGTTGTGCATGTTGGCCGGAGAGTGCTTCTCGGGCCGCGAACTGCAACCTTGCAGGAATCTCCCAGGTTTCCCGCCCAACGAAAGCCCCCAGACCCAAATGGAGAGGGACTGCTTGGGGACCCCCTGGGGGCACTTCAGGCCAGCTAGGTCTTTGGGTCCTGGCTCCTTCGCTTTGGGAGCTGTTGCTGCAGTTGGGCATGTTGGCCGGAGAGTGCTTCTCGGGCCGCGAACTGCAACCTTGCAGGAATCTCCCAGGTTCCATGCCCAACGAAAGCCCCCAGACCCAAATTGAGAGGGGCTGCTTGGGGGCCCCCTGGGGGCCCTTCAGGCCAGCTAGGTCTTTGTGTCCTGGCTCCTTCGGTTTGGGAGCTGTTGCTGCAGTTGGGCATGTTGGCCGGAGAGTGCTTCTCGGGCCGCGAACTACAACCTTGCAGGAATCTCCCAGGTTCCCGGCCCAACAAAAGCCCCCAGACCCAAATGGAGAGGGGCTGCTTGGGGGCCCCCTGGGGGCCCTTCAGGCCAGCTAGGTCTTTGGGTCCTGGCTCCTTCGCTTTGGGAGCTGTTGCTGCAGTTGGGCATGTTGGCCGGAGAATGCTTCTCCGGCCGCGAACTGCAACCTTGCAGGATTCTCCCAGGTTCCCGGCCCAACGAAAGCCCCCAGACCCAAATGGAGAGGGGCTGCTTGGGGGCCCCCTGGGGGCCCTTCAGGCCAGCTAGGTCTTTGGGTCCTGGCTCCTTCGCTTTGGGAGCTGTTGCTGCAGTTGGGCATGTTGGCCGGAGAGTGCTTCTCCGGCCGCGAACTGCAACCTTGCAGGTACCTCCCAGGTTCCCGGCCCAACGAAAGCCCCCAGACCCAAATTGAGAGGGGCTGCTTGGGGCCCCCCTGGGGGCCCTTCAGGCCAGCTAGTTCTTTGGGTCCTGGCTCCTTCGGTTTGGGAGCTGTTGCTGCAGTTGGGCATGTTGGCCGGAGAGTGCTTCTCGGGCCGCGAACTGCAACCTTGCATGATTCTCCCAGGTTCCCGGCCCAACGAAAGCCCCCAGACCCAAATTGAGAGGGGCTGCTTGGGGGCCCCCTGGGGGCCCATCAGGCCAGCTAGGTCTTTGGGTCCTGGCTCCTTCGGTTTGGGAGCTGTTGCTGCAGTTGGGCATGTTGGCCGGAGAGTGCTTCTCGGGCCGCGAACTGCAACCTTGCAGGATTCTCCCAGGTTCCCGGCCCAACGAAAGCCCCCAGACCCAAATTGAGAGGGGCTGCTTGGGGGCCCCCTGGGGGCCCTTCAGGCCAGCTAGGTCTTTGGGTCCTGGCTCCTTCGGTTTGGGAGCTGTTGCTGCAGTTGGGCATGTTGGCCGGAGAGTGCTTCTCGGGCCGCGAACTGCAACCTTGCAGGTACCTCCCAGGTTCCCGGCCCAACGAAAACCCCCAGACCCAAATTGAGAGGGGCTGCTTGGGGGCCCCCTGGGGGCCCTTCAGGCCAGCTAGGTCTTTGTGTCCTGGCTCCTTCGGTTTGGGAGCTGTTGCTGCAGTTGGGCATGTTGGCCGGAGAGTGCTTCTCGGGACGCGAACTGTAACCTTGCAGGTACCTCTCAGGTATACATGCCCAACGAAAGCCCCCAGACCCAAATGGAGAGGGGCTGCTTGGTGGCCTTCTGGGGGCACTTCAGGCCAGCTAGGTCTTTGGGTCCTGGCTCCTTCGCTTTGGGAGCTGTTGCTGGATATTGGGCATGTTGGCCGGAGAGTGCTTCTCGGGCCGCGAACTGCAACCTTGCTGGTATCTCCCAGGTTCCCGGCCCAACAAAAGCCCCCAGACCCAAATGGAGAGGGGCTGCTTGGGGGCCCCCTGGGGGCCCTTCAGGCCAGCTAGGTCTTTGGGTCCTGGCTCCTTCGGTTTGGGAGCTGTTGCTGCAGTTGTGCATGTTGGCCGGAGAGTGCTTCTCCGGCCGCGAACTGCAACCTTGCATGAATCTCCCAGGTTCCCGGCCCAACGAAAGCCCCCAGACCCAAATTGAGAGGGGTTGCTTGGGGGCCCCCTGGGGGCCCTTCAGGCCAGCTAGGTCTTTGGGTCCTGGCTCCTTCGGTTTGGGAGCTGTTGCTGCAGTTGTGCATGTTGGCCGGAGAGTGCTTCTCGGGCCGCGAACTGCAACCTTGCATGAATCTCCCAGGTTCCCCGCCCAACGAAAGCCCCCAGACCCAAATGGAGAGGGGCTGCTTGGGGACCCCCTGGGGGCACTTCAGGCCAGCTAGGTCTTTGGGTCCTGGCTCCTTCGGTTTGGGAGCTGTTGCTGCAGTTGGGCATGTTGGCCGGAGAGTGCTTCTCGGGCCGTGAACTGTAACCTTGCAGGTACCTCTCAGGTATACATGCCCAACGAAAGCCCCCAGACCCAAATGGAGAGGAGCTCCTTGGGGGCCCCATGGGGGCCCGTCAGGCCAGCTAGGTCTTTGGGTCCTGGCTCCTTCGCTTTGGGAGCTGTTGCTGCAGTTGGGCATGTTGGCCGGAGAGTGCTTCTCGGGCCGCGAACTGTAACCTTGCAGGTACCTCTCAGGTATACATGCCCAACGAAAGCCCCCAGACCCAAATGGAGAGGGGCTGCTTGGGGGCCTTCTGGGGGCCCTTCAGGCCAGCTAGGTCTTTGGGTCCTGGCTCCTTCGCTTTGGGAGCTGTTGCTGGATATTGGGCATGTTGGCCGGAGAGTGCTTCTCGGGGCGCGAACTGCAACCTTGCTGGTATCTCCCAGGTTCTCAGCCTAAAGAAAGCCCCCAGACCCAAATGGAGAGGGGCTGCTTGGGGACCCCCTGGGGGCCCTTCAGGCCAGCTAGGTCTTTGGGTCCTGGCTCCTTCGGTTTGGGAGCTATTGCTGCAGTTGGGCATGTTGGCCGGAGAGTGCTTCTCCGGCCGCGAACTGCAACCTTGCAGGAATCTCCCAGGTTCCCGGCCCAACGAAAGCCCCTAGACCCAAATTGAGAGGGGCTGCTTGGGGACCCCCTGGGGGCCCTTCAGGCCAGCTAGGTCTTTGGGTCCTGGCTCCTTCGCTTTGGGAGCTGTTGCTGCAGTTGGGCATGTTGGCCGGAGAGTGCTTCTCGGGCCGCGAACTGCAACCTTGCAGGAATCTCCCAGGTTCCCCGCCCAACGAAAGCCCCCAGACCCAAATGGAGAGGGGCTGCTTGGGGACCCCCTGGGGGCACTTCAGGCCAGCTAGGTCTTTGGGTCCTGGCTCCTTCGCTTTGGGAGCTGTTGCTGCAGTTGGGCATGTTGGCCGGAGAGTGCTTCACGGGCCGCGAACTGTAAACTTGCAGGTACCTCTCAGGTATACATGCCCAACGAAAGCCCCCAGACCCAAATGGAGAGGAGCTCCTTGGGGGCCCCCTGGGGGCCCTTCAGGCCAGCTAGGTCTTTGGGTCCTGGCTCCTTCGGTTTGGGAGCTGTTGCTGCAGTTGGGCATGTTGGCCGGAGAGTGCTTCTCGGGCCGCGAACTACAACCTTGCAGGAATCTCCCAAGTTCCATGCCCAACGAAAGCCCCCAGACCCAAATTGAGAGGAGCTGCTTGGGGGCTCCCTGGGGGCCCTTCAGGCCAGCTAGGTCTTTGGGTCCTGGCTCCTTCGGTTTGGGAGCTGTTGCTGCAGTTGGGCATGTTGGCCGGAGAGTGCTTCTCGGGCCGCGAACTGCAACCTTGCAGGATTCTCCCAGGTTCCCGGCCCAACGAAAGCCCCCAGACCCAAATGGAGAGGGGCTGCTTGGGGGCCCCCTGGGGGCCCTTCAGGCCAGCTAGGTCTTTGGGTCCTGGCTCCTTCGGTTTGGGAGCTGTTGCTGCAGTTGGGCATGTTGGCCGGAGAGTGCTTCTCGGGCCGCGAACTGCAACCTTGCATGATTCTCCCAGGTTCCCGGCCCAACGAAAGCCCCCAGACCCAAATTGAGAGGGGCTGCTTGGGGCCCCCCTGGGGGCACTTCAGGCCAGCTAGGTCTTTGGGTCCTGGCTCCTTCGGTTTGGGAGCTGTTGCTGCAGTTGGGCATGTTGGCCGGAGAGTGCTTCTCCGGCCGCGAACTGCAACCTTGCATGAATCTCCCAGGTTCCCCGCCCAACGAAAGCCCCCAGACCCAAATGGAGAGGGGCTGCTTGGGGACCCCCTGGGGGCCCTTCAGGCCAGCTAGGTCTTTGGGTCCTGGCTCCTTCGCTTTGGGAGCTGTTGCTGCAGTTGGGCATGTTGGCCGGAGAGTGCTTCTCGGGCCGCGAACTGTAACCTTGCAGGTACCTCTCAGGTATACATGCCCAACGAAAGCCCCCAGACCCAAATGGAGAGGAGCTCCTTGGGGGCCCCATGGGGGCCCTTCAGGCCAGCTAGGTCTTTGGGTCCTGGCTCCTTCGCTTTGGGAGCTGTTGCTGCAGTTGGGCATGTTGGCCGGAGAGTGCTTCTCGGGCCGCGAACTGTAACCTTGCAGGTACCTCTCAGGTATACATGCCCAACGAAAGCCCCCAGACCCAAATGGAGAGGGGCTGCTTGGGGGTCTTCTGGGGGCCCTTCAGGCCAGCTAGGTCTTTGGGTCCTGGCTCCTTCGCTTTGGGAGCTGTTGCTGGATATTGGGCATGTTGGCCGGAGAGTGCTTCTCGGGCCGCGAACTGCAACCTTGCTGGTATCTCCCAGGTTCTCAGCCTAAAGAAAGCCCCCAGACCCAAATGGAGAGGGGCTGCTTGGGGGCCCCCTGGGGGCCCTTCAGGCCAGCTAGGTCTTTGGGTCCTGGCTCCTTCGCTTTGGGAGCTGTTGCTGCAGTTGGGCATGTTGGCCGGAGAGTGCTTCTCCGGCCGCGAACTGCAACCTTGCAGGAATCTCCCAGGTTCCCGGCCCAACGAAAGCCCCCAGACCCAAATTGAGAGGGGCTGCTTGGGGACCCCCTGGGGGCCCTTCAGGCCAGCTAGGTCTTTGGGTCCTGGCTCCTTCGCTTTGGGAGCTGTTGCTGCAGTTGGGCATGGTGGCCGGAGAGTGCTTCTCGGGCCGCGAACTGCAACCTTGCAGGAATCTCCCAGGTTCCCCGCCCAACGAAAGCCCCCAGACCCAAATGGAGAGGGGCTGCTTGGGGACCCCCTGGGGGCACTTCAGGCCAGCTAGGTCTTTGGGTCCTGGCTCCTTCGGTTTGGGAGCTGTTGCTGCAGTTGGGCATGTTGGCCGGAGAGTGCTTCACGGGCCGCGAACTGTAAACTTGCAGGTACCTCTCAGGTATACATGCCCAACGAAAGCCCCCAGACCCAAATGGAGAGGAGCTCCTTGGGGGCCCCATGGGGGCCCTTCAGGCCAGCTAGGTCTTTGGGTCCTGGCTCCTTCGCTTTGGGAGCTGTTGCTGCAGTTGGGCATGTTGGCCGGAGAGTGCTTCTCGGGCCGCGAACTACAACCTTGCAGGAATCTCCCAAGTTCCATGCCCAACGAAAGCCCCCAGACCCAAATGGAGAGGGGCTGCTTGGGGGCCCCCTGGGGGCCCTTCAGGCCAGCTAGGTCTTTGGGTCCTGGCTCCTTCGGTTTGGGAGCTGTTGCTGCAGTTGGGCATGTTGGCCGGAGAGTGCTTCTCGGGCCGCGAACTGCAACCTTGCAGGTACCTCCCAGGTTCCCGGCCCAACGAAAGCCCCCAGACCCAAATGGAGAGGGGCTGCTTGGGGGCCCCCTGGGGGCCCTTCAGGCCAGCTAGGTCTTTGGGTCCTGGCTCCTTCGGTTTGGGAGCTGTTGCTGCAGTTGGGCATGTTGGCCGGAGAGTGCTTCTCCGGCCGCGAACTGCAACCTTGCAGGAATCTCCCAGGTTCCCGGCCCAACGAAAGCCCCCAGACCCAAATTGAGAGGGGCTGCTTGGGGACCCCCTGGGGGCCCTTCAGGCCAGCTAGGTCTTTGGGTCCTGGCTCCTTCGCTTTGGGAGCTGTTGCTGCAGTTGGGCATGTTGGCCGGAGAGTCCTTCTCGGGCCGCGAACTGCAACCTTGCAGGAATCTCCCAGGTTCCCCGCCCAACGAAAGCCCCCAGACCCAAATAGAGAGGGGCTGCTTGGGGACCCCCTGGGGGCCCTTCAGGCCAGCTAGGTCTTTGGGTCCTGGCTCCTTCGGTTTGGGAGCTGTTGCTGCAGTTGGGCATGTTGGCCGGAGAGTGCTTCACGGGCCGCGAACTGTAAACTTGCAGGTACCTCTCAGGTATACATGCCCAACGAAAGCCCCCAGACCCAAATGGAGAGGAGCTCCTTGGGGGCCCCATGGGGGCCCTTCAGGCCAGCTAGGTCTTTGGGTCCTGGCTCCTTCGGTTTGGGAGCTGTTGCTGCAGTTGGGCATGTTGGCCGGAGAGTGCTTCTCGGGCCGCGAACTGTAACCTTGCAGGTACCTCTCAGGTATACATGCCCAACGAAAGCCCCCAGACCCAAATGGAGAGGGGCTGCTTGGGGGCCTTCTGGGGGCCCTTCAGGCCAGCTAGGTCTTTGGGTCCTGGCTCCTTCGCTTTGGGAGCTGTTGCTGGATATTGGGCAAGTTGGCCGGAGAGTGCTTCTCGGGCCGCGAACTGCAACCTTGCTGGTATCTCCCAGGTTCTCAGCCTAAAGGAAGCCCCCAGACCCAAATGGAGAGGGGCTGCTTGGGGGCCCCCTGGGGGCCCTTCAGGCCAGCTAGGTCTTTGGGTCCTGGCTCCTTCGGTTTGGGAGCTGTTGCTGCAGTTGGGCATGTTGGCCGGAGAGTGCTTCTCCGGCCGCGAACTGCAACCTTGCAGGAATCTCCCAGGTTCCCGGCCCAACGAAAGCCCCCAGACCCAAATTGAGAGGGGCTGCTTGGGGACCCCCTGGGGGCCCTTCAGGCCAGCTAGGTCTTTGGGTCCTGGCTCCTTCGCTTTGGGAGCTGTTGCTGCAGTTGGGCATGTTGGCCGGAGAGTGCTTCTCGGGCCGCGAACTGCAACCTTGCAGGAATCTCCCAGGTTCCCCGCCCAACGAAAGCCCCCAGACCCAAATGGAGAGGGGCTGCTTGGGGACCCCCTGGGGGCACTTCAGGCCAGCTAGGTCTTTGGGTCCTGGCTCCTTCGGTTTGGGAGCTGTTGCTGCAGTTGGGCATGTTGGCCGGAGAGTGCTTCACGGGCCGCGAACTGTAAACTTTCAGGTACCTCTCAGGTATACATGCCCAACGAAAGCCCCCAGACCCAAATGGAGAGGAGCTCCTTGGGGGCCCCATGGGGGCCCTTCAGGCCAGCTAGGTCTTTGGGTCCTGGCTCCTTCGGTTTGGGAGCTGTTGCTGCAGTTGGGCATGTTGGCCGGAGAGTGCTTCTCGGGCCGCGAACTACAACCTTGCAGGAATCTCCCAAGTTCCATGCCCAACGAAAGCCCCCAGACCCAAATTGAGAGGAGCTGCTTGGGGGCCCCCTGGGGGCCCTTCAGGCCAGCTAGGTCTTTGGGTCCTGGCTCCTTCGGTTTGGGAGCTGTTGCTGCAGTTGGGCATGTTGGCCGGAGAGTGCTTCTCGGGCCGCGAACTGCAACCTTGCAGGATTCTCCCAGGTTCCCGGCCCAACGAAAGCCCCCAGACCCAAATGGAGAGGGGCTGCTTGGGGGCCCCCTGGGGGCCCTTCAGGCCAGCTAGGTCTTTGGGTCCTGGCTCCTTCGGTTTGGGAGCTGTTGCTGCAGTTGGGCATGTTGGCCGGAGAGTGCTTCTCGGGCCGCGAACTGCAACCTTGCAGGAATCTCCCAGGTTCCCGGCCCAACGAAAGCCCCCAGACCCAAATTGAGAGGGGCTGCTTGGGGACCCCCTGGGGGCCCTTCAGGCCAGCTAGGTCTTTGGGTCCTGGCTCCTTCGCTTTGGGAGCTGTTGCTGCAGTTGGGCATGTTGGCCGGAGAGTGCTTCTCGGGACGCGAACTGCAACCTTGCAGGAATCTCCCAGGTTCCCCGCCCAACGAAAGCCCCCAGACCCAAATGGAGAGGGGCTGCTTGGGGACCCCCTGGGGGCACTTCAGGCCAGCTAGGTCTTTGGGTCCTGGCTCCTTCGGTTTGGGAGCTGTTGCTGCAGTTGGGCATGTTGGCCGGAGAGTGCTTCACGGGCCGCGAACTGTAAACTTTCAGGTACCTCTCAGGTATACATGCCCAACGAAAGCCCCCAGACCCAAATGGAGAGGAGCTCCTTGGGGGCCCCATGGGGGCCCTTCAGGCCAGCTAGGTCTTTGGGTCCTGGCTCCTTCGGTTTGGGAGCTGTTGCTGCAGTTGGGCATGTTGGCCGGAGAGTGCTTCTCGGGCCGCGAACTACAACCTTGCAGGAATCTCCCAAGTTCCATGCCCAACGAAAGCCCCCAGACCCAAATTGAGAGGGGTTGCTTGGGGGCCCCCTGGGGGCCCTTCAGGCCAGCTAGGTCTTTGGGTCCTGGCTCCTTCGCTTTGGGAGCTGTTGCTGCAGTTGGGCATGTTGGCCGGAGAGTGCTTCTCGGGCCGCGAACTGCAACCTTGCAGGATTCTCCCAGGTTCCCGGCCCAACGAAAGCCCCCAGACCCAAATGGAGAGGGGCTGCTTGGGGGCCCCCTGGGGGCCCTTCAGGCCAGCTAGGTCTTTGGGTCCTGGCTCCTTCGGTTTGGGAGCTGTTGCTGCAGTTGGGCATGTTGGCCGGAGAGTGCTTCTCGGGCCGCGAACTGCAACCTTGCAGGATTCTCCCAGGTTCCCGGCCCAACGAAAGCCCCCAGACCCAAATGGAGAGGGGCTGCTTGGGGCCCCCCTTGGGGCCCTTCAGGCCAGCTAGTTCTTTGGGTCCTGGCTCCTTCGGTTTGGGAGCTGTTGCTGCAGTTGGGCATGTTGGCCGGAGAGTGCTTCTCCGGCCGCGAACTGCAACCTTGCATGATTCTCCCAGGTTCCCGGCCCAACGAAAGCCCCCAGACCCAAATGGAGAGGGGCTGCTTGGGGACCCCCTGGGGGCACTTCAGGCCAGCTAGGTCTTTGGGTCCTGGCTCCTTCGGTTTGGGAGCTGTTGCTGCAGTTGGGCATGTTGGCCGGAGAGTGCTTCACGGGCCGCGAACTGTAAACTTTCAGGTACCTCTCAGGTATACATGCCCAACGAAAGCCCCCAGACCCAAATGGAGAGGAGCTCCTTGGGGGCCCCATGGGGGCCCTTCAGGCCAGCTAGGTCTTTGGGTCCTGGCTCCTTCGGTTTGGGAGCTGTTGCTGCAGTTGGGCATGTTGGCCGGAGAGTGCTTCTCGGGCCGCGAACTACAACCTTGCAGGAATCTCCCAAGTTCCATGCCCAACGAAAGCCCCCAGACCCAAATTGAGAGGAGCTGCTTGGGGGCCCCCTGGGGGCCCTTCAGGCCAGCTAGGTCTTTGGGTCCTGGCTCCTTCGGTTTGGGAGCTGTTGCTGCAGTTGGGCATGTTGGCCGGAGAGTGCTTCTCGGGCCGCGAACTGCAACCTTGCAGGATTCTCCCAGGTTCCCGGCCCAACGAAAGCCCCCAGACCCAAATGGAGAGGGGCTGCTTGGGGGCCCCCTGGGGGCCCTTCAGGCCAGCTAGGTCTTTGGGTCCTGGCTCCTTCGGTTTGGGAGCTGTTGCTGCAGTTGGGCATGTTGGCCGGAGAGTGCTTCTCCGGCCGCGAACTGCAACCTTGCAGGAATCTCCCAGGTTCCCCGCCCAACGAAAGCCCCCAGACCCAAATTGAGAGGGGCTGCTTGGGGACCCCCTGGGGGCCCTTCAGGCCAGCTAGGTCTTTGGGTCCTGGCTCCTTCGCTTTGGGAGCTGTTGCTGCAGTTGGGCATGTTGGCCGGAGAGTGCTTCTCGGGCCGCGAACTGCAACCTTGCAGGAATCTCCCAGGTTCCCCGCCCAACGAAAGCCCCCAGACCCAAATGGAGAGGGGCTGCTTGGGGACCCCCTGGGGGCACTTCAGGCCAGCTAGGTCTTTGGGTCCTGGCTCCTTCGGTTTGGGAGCTGTTGCTGCAGTTGGGCATGTTGGCCGGAGAGTGCTTCACGGGCCGCGAACTGTAAACTTTCAGGTACCTCTCAGGTATACATGCCCAACGAAAGCCCCCAGACCCAAATGGAGAGGAGCTCCTTGGGGGCCCCATGGGGGCCCTTCAGGCCAGCTAGGTCTTTGGGTCCTGGCTCCTTCGGTTTGGGAGCTGTTGCTGCAGTTGGGCATGTTGGCCGGAGAGTGCTTCTCGGGCCGCGAACTACAACCTTGCAGGAATCTCCCAAGTTCCATGCCCAACGAAAGCCCCCAGACCCAAATTGAGAGGAGCTGCTTGGGGGCCCCCTGGGGGCCCTTCAGGCCAGCTAGGTCTTTGGGTCCTGGCTCCTTCGCTTTGGGAGCTGTTGCTGCAGTTGGGCATGTTGGCCGGAGAGTGCTTCTCGGGCCGCGAACTGCAACCTTGCAGGATTCTCCCAGGTTCCCGGCCCAACGAAAGCCCCCAGACCCAAATGGAGAGGGGCTGCTTGGGGGCCCCCTGGGGGCCCTTCAGGCCAGCTAGGTCTTTGGGTCCTGGCTCCTTCGGTTTGGGAGCTGTTGCTGCAGTTGGGCATGTTGGCCGGAGAGTGCTTCTCGGGCCGCGAACTGCAACCTTGCAGGATTCTCCCAGGTTCCCGGCCCAACGAAAGCCCCCAGACCCAAATGGAGAGGGGCTGCTTGGGGCCCCCCTGGGGGCCCTTCAGGCCAGCTAGTTCTTTGGGTCCTGGCTCCTTCGCTTTGGGAGCTGTTGCTGCAGTTGGGCATGTTGGCCGGAGAGTGCTTCTCCGGCCGCGAACTGCAACCTTGCATGATTCTCCCAGGTTCCCGGCCCAACGAAAGCCCCCAGACCCAAATTGAGAGGGGCTGCTTGGGGGCCCCCTGGGGGCCCTTCAGGCCAGCTAGGTCTTTGGGTCCTGGCTCCTTCGGTTTGGGAGCTGTTGCTGCAGTTGGGCATGTTGGCCGGAGAGTGCTTCTCGGGCCGCGAACTGCAACCTTGCAGGTACCTCCCAGGTTCCCGGCCCAACGAAAGCCCCCAGACCCAAATTGAGAGGGGCTGCTTGGGGCCCCCCTGGGGGCCCTTCAGGCCAGCTAGGTCTTTGGGTCCTGGCTCCTTCGGTTTGGGAGCTGTTGCTGCAGTTGGGCATGTTGGCCGGAGAGTGCTTCTCGGGCCGCGAACTGTAACCTTGCAGGTACCTCTCAGGTATACATGCCCAACGAAAGCCCCCAGACCCAAATGGAGAGGGGCTGCTTGGGGGCCTTCTGGGGGCCCTTCAGGCCAGCTAGGTCTTTGGGTCCTGGCTCCTTCGCTTTGGGAGCTGTTGCTGGATATTGGGCATGTTGGCCGGAGAGTGCTTCTCGGGCCGCGAACTGCAACCTTGCTGGTATCTCCCAGGTTCCCGGCCCAACAAAAGCCCCCAGACCCAAATGGAGAGGGGCTGCTTGGGGGCCCCCTGGGGGCCCTTCAGGCCAGCTAGGTCTTTGGGTCCTGGCTCCTTCGGTTTGGGAGCTGTTGCTGCAGTTGGGCATGTTGGCCGGAGAGTGCTTCTTGGGCCGCGAACTGCAACCTTGCATGAATCTCCCAGGTTCCCGGCCCAACGAAAGCCCCCAGACCCAAATTGAGAGGGGTTGCTTGGGGGCCCCCTGGGGGCCCTTCAGGCCAGCTAGGTCTTTGGGTCCTGGCTCCTTCGGTTTGGGAGCTGTTGCTGCAGTTGTGCATGTTGGCCGGAGAGTGCTTCTCGGGCCGCGAACTGCAACCTTGCAGGATTCTCCCAGGTTCCCCGCCCAACGAAAGCCCCCAGACCCAAATGGAGAGGGGCTGCTTGGGGACCCCCTGGGGGCACTTCAGGCCAGCTAGGTCTTTGGGTCCTGGCTCCTTCGGTTTGGGAGCTGTTGCTGCAGTTGTGCATGTTGGCCGGAGAGTGCTTCTCGGGCCGCGAACTGCAACCTTGCATGAATCTCCCACTTTCCCCGCCCAACGAAAGCCCCCAGACCCAAATGGAGAGGGGCTGCTTGGGGCCCCCCTGGGGGCACTTCAGGCCAGCTAGGTCTTTGGGTCCTGGCTCCTTCGCTTTGGGAGCTGTTGCTGCAGTTGGGCATGTTGGCCGGAGAGTGCTTCTCGGGCCGCGAACTGTAACCTTGCAGGTACCTCTCAGGTATACATGCCCAACGAAAGCCCCCAGACCCAAATGGAGAGGAGCTCCTTGGGGGCCCCATGGGGGCCCTTCAGGCCAGCTAGGTCTTTGGGTCCTGGCTCCTTCGCTTTGGGAGCTGTTGCTGCAGTTGGGCATGTTGGCCGGAGAGTGCTTCTCGGGCCGCGAACTGCAACCTTGCAGGAATCTCCCAGGTTCCCCGCCCAACGAAAGCCCCCAGACCCAAATGGAGAGGGGAAGCTTGGGGACCCCCTGGGGGCACTTCAGGCCAGCTAGGTCTTTGGGTCCTGGCTCCTTCGCTTTGGGAGCTGTTGCTGCATTTGGGCATGTTGGCCGGAGAGTGCTTCTCGGGCCGCGAACTGCAACCTTGCAGGATTCTCCCAGGTTCCCGGCCCAACGAAAGCCCCCAGACCCAAATGGAGAGGGGCTGCTTGGGGCCCCCCTGGGGGCCCTTCAGGCCAGCTAGTTCTTTGGGTCCTGGCTCCTTCGGTTTGGGAGCTGTTGCTGCAGTTGGGCATGTTGGCCGGAGAGTGCTTCTCGGGCCGCGAACTGCAACCTTGCAGGTACCTCCCAGGTTCCCGGCCCAACGAAAACCCCCAGACCCAAATGGAGAGGGGCTGCTTGGGGGCCCCCTGGGGGCCCTTCAGGCCAGCTAGGTCTTTGGGTCCTGGCTCCTTCGGTTTGGGAGCTGTTGCTGCAGTTGTGCATGTTGGCCGGAGAGTGCTTCTCGGGCCGCGAACTGTAACCTTGCAGGTACCTCTCAGGTATACATGCCCAACGAAAGCCCCCAGACCCAAATGGAGAGGGGCTGCTTGGTGGACTTCTGGGGGCCCTTCAGGCCAGCTAGGTCTTTGGGTCCTGGCTCCTTCGCTTTGGGAGCTGTTGCTGGATATTGGGCATGTTGGCCGGAGAGTGCTTCTCGGGCCGCGAACTGCAACCTTGCTGGTATCTCCCAGGTTCCCGGCCCAACAAAAGCCCCCAGACCCAAATGGAGAGGGGCTGCTTGGGGGCCCCCTGGGGGCCCTTCAGGCCAGCTAGGTCTTTGGGTCCTGGCTCCTTCGGTTTGGGAGCTGTTGCTGCAGTTGGGCATGTTGGCCGGAGAGTGCTTCTCCGGCCGCGAACTGCAACCTTGCATGAATCTCCCAGGTTCCCGGCCCAACGAAAGCCCCCAGACCCAAATTGAGAGGGGTTGCTTGGGGCCCCCCTGGGGGCCCTTCAGGCCAGCTAGGTCTTTGGGTCCTGGCTCCTTCGGTTTGGGAGCTGTTGCTGCAGTTGTGCATGTTGGCCGGAGAGTGCTTCTCGGGCCGCGAACTGCAACCTTGCATGAATCTCCCAGGTTCCCCGCCCAACGAAAGCCCCCAGACCCAAATGGAGAGGGACTGCTTGGGGACCCCCTGGGGGCACTTCAGGCCAGCTAGGTCTTTGGGTCCTGGCTCCTTCGCTTTGGGAGCTGTTGCTGCAGTTGGGCATGTTGGCCGGAGAGTGCTTCTCGGGCCGCGAACTGCAACCTTGCATGAATCTCCCAGGTTCCCCGCCCAACGAAAGCCCCCAGACCCAAATGGAGAGGGGCTGCTTGGGGCCCCCCTGGGGGCACTTCAGGCCAGCTAGGTCTTTGGGTCCTGGCTCCTTCGGTTTGGGAGCTGTTGCTGCAGTTGGGCATGTTGGCCGGAGAGTGCTTCTCGGGCCGCGAACTGCAACCTTGCAGGTACCTCCCAGGTTCCCGGCCCAACGAAAGCCCCCAGACCCAAATGGAGAGGGGCTGCTTGGGGACCCCCTGGGGGCACTTCAGGCCAGCTAGGTCTTTGGGTCCTGGCTCCTTCGCTTTGGGAGCTGTTGCTGCAGTTGGGCATGTTGGCCGGAGAGTGCTTCTCGGGCCGCGAACTGCAACCTTGCATGAATCTCCCAGGTTCCCCGCCCAACGAAAGCCCCCAGACCCAAATGGAGAGGGGCTGCTTGGGGACCCCCTGGGGGCACTTCAGGCCAGCTAGGTCTTTGGGTCCTGGCTCCTTCGCTTTGGGAGCTGTTGCTGGATATTGGGCATGTTGGCCGGAGAGTGCTTCTCGGGCCGCGAACTGTAACCTTGCAGGTACCTCTCAGGTATACATGCCCAACGAAAGCCCCCAGACCCAAATGGAGAGGGGCTGCTTGGGGGCCCCCTGGGGGCCCTTCAGGCCAGCTAGGTCTTTGGGTCCTGGCTCCTTCGGTTTGGGAGCTGTTGCTGCAGTTGGGCATGTTGGCCGGAGAGTGCTTCTCGGGCCGCGAACTGCAACCTTGCAGGAATCTCCCAGGTTCCCGGCCCAACGAAAGCCCCCAGACCCAAATTGAGAGGGGCTGCTTGGGGGCCCCATGGGGGCCCTTCAGGCCAGCTAGGTCTTTGGGTCCTGGCTCCTTCGGTTTGGGAGCTGTTGCTGCAGTTGGGCATGTTGGCCGGAGAGTGCTTCTCGGGCCGCGAACTGCAACCTTGCATGAATCTCCCAGGTTCCCGGCCCAACGAAAGCCCCCAGACCCAAATTGAGAGGGGTTGCTTGGGGGCCCCCTGGGGGCCCTTCAGGCCAGCTAGATCTTTGGGTCCTGGCTCCTTCGGTTTGGGAGCTGTTGCTGCAGTTGTGCATGTTGGCCGGAGAGTGCTTCTCGGGCCGCGAACTGCAACCTTGCATGAATCTCCCAGGTTCCCCGCCCAACGAAAGCCCCCAGACCCAAATGGAGAGGGGCTGCTTGGGGACCCCCTGGGGGCCCTTCAGGCCAGCTAGGTCTTTGGGTCCTGGCTCCTTCGGTTTGGGAGCTGTTGCTGCAGTTGGGCATGTCTGCCGGAGAGTGCTTCTCGGGCCGCGAACTGCAACCTTGCATGAATCTCCCAGGTTCCCCGCCCAACGAAAGCCCCCAGACCCAAATGGAGAGGGGCTGCTTGGGGCCCCCCTGGGGGCCCTTCAGGCCAGCTAGGTCTTTGGGTCCTGGCTCCTTCGCTTTGGGAGCTGTTGCTGCAGTTGGGCATGTTGGCCGGAGAGTGCTTCTCGGGCCGCGAACTGTAACCTTGCAGGTACCTCTCAGGTATACATGCCCAACGAAAGCCCCCAGACCCAAATGGAGAGGAGCTCCTTGGGGGCCCCATGGGGGCCCTTCAGGCCAGCTAGGTCTTTGGGTCCTGGCTCCTTCGGTTTGGGAGCTGTTGCTGCAGTTGGGCATGTTGGCCGGAGAGTGCTTCTCGGGCCGCGAACTGTAACCTTGCAGGTACCTCTCAGGTATACATGCCCAACGAAAGCCCCCAGACCCAAATGGAGAGGGGCTGCTTGGGGGCCTTCTGGGGGCCCTTCAGGCCAGCTAGATCTTTGGGTCCTGGCTCCTTCGCTTTGGGAGCTGTTGCTGGATATTGGGCATGTTGGCCGGAGAGTGCTTCTCGGGCCGCGAACTGCAACCTTGCTGGTATCTCCCAGGTTCTCAGCCTAAAGAAAGCCCCCAGACCCAAATGGAGAGGGGCTGCTTGGGGGCCCCCTGGGGGCCCTTCAGGCCAGCTAGGTCTTTGGGTCCTGGCTCCTTCGCTTTGGGAGCTGTTGCTGCAGTTGGGCATGTTGGCCGGAGAGTGCTTCTCCGGCCGCGAACTGCAACCTTGCAGGAATCTCCCAGGTTCCCGGCCCAACGAAAGCCCCCAGACCCAAATTGAGAGGGGCTGCTTGGGGACCCCCTGGGGGCACTTCAGGCCAGCTAGGTCTTTGGGTCCTGGCTCCTTCGCTTTGGGAGCTGTTGCTGCAGTTGGGCATGTTGGCCGGAGAGTGCTTCTCGGGCCGCGAACTGCAACCTTGCAGGAATCTCCCAGGTTCCCCGCCCAACGAAAGCCCCCAGACCCAAATGGAGAGGGGCTGCTTGGGGACCCCCTGGGGGCACTTCAGGCCAGCTAGGTCTTTGGGTCCTGGCTCCTTCGGTTTGGGAGCTGTTGCTGCAGTTGGGCATGTTGGCCGGAGAGTGCTTCACGGGCCGCGAACTGTAAACTTGCAGGTACCTCTCAGGTATACATGCCCAACGAAAGCCCCCAGACCCAAATGGAGAGGAGCTCCTTGGGGGCCCCATGGGGGCCCTTCAGGCCAGCTAGGTCTTTGGGTCCTGGCTCCTTCGGTTTGGGAGCTGTTGCTGCAGTTGGGCATGTTGGCCGGAGAGTGCTTCTCGGGCCGCGAACTACAACCTTGCAGGAATCTCCCAAGTTCCATGCCCAACGAAAGCCCCCAGACCCAAATTGAGAGGAGCTGCTTGGGGACCCCCTGGGGGCCCTTCAGGCCAGCTAGGTCTTTGGGTCCTGGCTCCTTCGGTTTGGGAGCTGTTGCTGCAGTTGTGCATGTTGGCCGGAGAGTGCTTCTCGGGCCGCGAACTGCAACCTTGCATGAATCTCCCAGGTTCCCCGCCCAACGAAAGCCCCCAGACCCAAATGCAGAGGGGCTGCTTGGGGCCCCCCTGGGGGCACTTCAGGCCAGCTAGGTCTTTGGGTCCTGGCTCCTTCGGTTTGGGAGCTGTTGCTGCAGTTGGGCATGTTGGCCGGAGAGTGCTTCTCGGGCCGCGAACTGCAACCTTGCAGGATTCTCCCAGGTTCCCGGCCCAACGAAAGCCCCCAGACCCAAATGGAGAGGGGCTGCTTGGGGCCCCCCTGGGGGCCCTTCAGGCCAGCTAGTTCTTTGGGTCCTGGCTCCTTCGGTTTGGGAGCTGTTGCTGCAGTTGGGCATGTTGGCCGGAGAGTGCTTCTCCGGCCGCGAACTGCAACCTTGCAGGATTCTCCCAGGTTCCCGGCCCAACGAAAGCCCCCAGACCCAAATTGAGAGGGGCTGCTTGTGGGCCCCCTGGGGGCCCTTCAGGCCAGCTAGGTCTTTGGGTCCTGGCTCCTTCGGTTTGGGAGCTGTTGCTGCAGTTGGGCATGTTGGCCGGAGAGTGCTTCTCGGGCCGCGAACTGCAACCTTGCAGGATTCTCCCAGGTTCCCGGCCCAACGAAAGCCCCCAGACCCAAATTGAGAGGGGCTGCTTGGGGCCCCCCTGGGGGCCCTTCAGGCCAGCTAGGTCTTTGGGTCCTGGCTCCTTCGGTTTGGGAGCTGTTGCTGCAGTTGGGCATGTTGGCCGGAGAGTGCTTCTCGGGCCGCGAACTGCAACCTTGCAGGTACCTCCCAGGTTCCCGGCCCAACGAAAACCCCCAGACCCAAATGGAGAGGGGCTGCTTGGGGGCCCCCTGGGGGCCCTTCAGGCCAGCTAGGTCTTTGGGTCCTGGCTCCTTCGGTTTGGGAGCTGTTGCTGCAGTTGGGCATGTTGGCCGGAGAGTGCTTCTCGGGCCGCGAACTGTAACCTTGCAGGTACCTCTCAGGTATACATGCCCAACGAAAGCCCCCAGACCCAAATTGAGAGGGGCTGCTTGGGGGCCTTCTGGGGGCCCTTCAGGCCAGCTAGGTCTTTGGGTCCTGGCTCCTTCGCTTTGGGAGCTGTTGCTGGATATTGGGCATGTTGGCCGGAGAGTGCTTCTCGGGCCGCGAACTGCAACCTTGCTGGTATCTCCCAGGTTCCCGGCCCAACAAAAGCCCCCAGACCCAAATGGAGAGGGGCTGCTTGGGGGCCCCCTGGGGGCCCTTCAGGCCAGCTAGGTCTTTGGGTCCTGGCTCCTTCGGTTTGGGAGCTGTTGCTGCAGTTGTGCATGTTGGCCGGAGAGTGCTTCTCGGGCCGCGAACTGCAACCTTGCATGAATCTCCCAGGTTCCCCGCCCAACGAAAGCCCCCAGACCCAAATGGAGAGGGGCTGCTTGGGGACCCCCTGGGGGCACTTCAGGCCAGCTAGGTCTTTGGGTCCTGGCTCCTTCGGTTTGGGAGCTGTTGCTGCAGTTGTGCATGTTGGCCGGAGAGTGCTTCTCGGGCCGCGAACTGCAACCTTGCATGAATCTCCCAGGTTCCCCGCCCAACGAAAGCCCCCAGACCCAAATGGAGAGGGGCTGCTTGGGGCCCCCCTGGGGGCACTTCAGGCCAGCTAGGTCTTTGGGTCCTGGCTCCTTCGCTTTGGGAGCTGTTGCTGCAGTTGGGCATGTTGGCCGGAGAGTGCTTCTCGGGCCGCGAACTGTAACCTTGCAGGTACCTCTCAGGTATACATGCCCAACGAAAGCCCCCAGACCCAAATGGAGAGGAGCTCCTTGGGGGCCCCATGGGGGCCCTTCAGGCCAGCTAGGTCTTTGGGTCCTGGCTCCTTCGGTTTGGGAGCTGTTGCTGCAGTTGGGCATGTTGGCCGGAGAGTGCTTCTCGGGCCGCGAACTGTAACCTTGCAGGTACCTCTCAGGTATACATGCCCAACGAAAGCCCCCAGACCCAAATGGAGAGGGGCTGCTTGGGGGCCTTCTGGGGGCCCTTCAGGCCAGCTAGGTCTTTGGGTCCTGGCTCCTTCGCTTTGGGAGCTCTTGCTGGATATTGGGCATGTTGGCCGGAGAGTGCTTCTCGGGCCGCGAACTGCAACCTTGCTGGTATCTCCCAGGTTCTCAGCCTAAAGAAAGCCCCCAGACCCAGATTGAGAGGGGCTGCTTGGGGGCCCCCTGGGGGCCCTTCAGGCCAGCTAGGTCTTTGGGTCCTGGCTCCTTCGGTTTGGGAGCTGTTGCTGCAGTTGGGCATGTTGGCCGGAGAGTGCTTCTCCGGCCGCGAACTGCAACCTTGCAGGAATCTCCCAGGTTCCCGGCCCAACGAAAGCCCCCAGACCCAAATTGAGAGGGGCTGCTTGGGAACCCCCTGGGGGCCCTTCAGGCCAGCTAGGTCTTTGGGTCCTGGCTCCTTCGGTTTGGGAGCTGTTGCTGCAGTTGGGCATGTTGGCCGGAGAGTGCTTCTCGGGCCGCCAACTGCAACCTGGCAGGTACCTCCCAGGTTCCCCGCCCAACGAAAGCCCCCAGACCCAAATGGAGAGGGGCTGCTTGGGGACCCCCTGGGGGCACTTCAGGCCAGCTAGGTCTTTGGGTCCTGGCTCCTTCGCTTTGGGAGCTGTTGCTGCAGTTGGGCATGTTGGCCGGAGAGTGCTTCTCGGGCCGCGAACTGCAACCTTGCAGGATTCTCCCAGGTTCCCGGCCCAACGAAAGCCCCCAGACCCAAATGGAGACGGGCTGCTTGGGGCCCCCCTGGGGGCCCTTCAGGCCAGCTAGTTCTTTGGGTCCTGGCTCCTTCGGTTTGGGAGCTCTTGCTGCAGTTGGGCATGTTGGCCGGAGAGTGCTTCTCGGGCCGCGAACTGCAACCTTGCAGGTACCTCCCAGGTTCCCGGCCCAACGAAAACCCCCAGACCCAAATGGAGAGGGGCTGCTTGGGGGCCCCCTGGGGGCCCTTCAGGCCAGCTAGGTCTTTGGGTCCTGGCTCCTTCGGTTTGGGAGCTGTTGCTGCAGTTGTGCATGTTGGCCGGAGAGTGCTTCTCGGGCCGCGAACTGTAACCTTGCATGTACCTCTCAGGTATACATGCCCAACGAAAGCCCCCAGACCCAAATGGAGAGGGGCTGCTTGGTGGCCTTCTGGGGGCCCTTCAGGCCAGCTAGGTCTTTGGGTCCTGGCTCCTTCGCTTTGGGAGCTGTTGCTGGATATTGGGCATGTTGGCCGGAGAGTGCTTCTCGGGCCGCGAACTGCAACCTTGCTGGTATCTCCCAGGTTCCCGGCCCAACGAAAGCCCCCAGACCCAAATGGAGAGGGGCTGCTTGGGGGCCCCCTGGGGGCCCTTCAGGCCAGCTAGGTCTTTGGGTCCTGGCTCCTTCGGTTTGGGAGCTGTTGCTGCAGTTGGGCATGTTGGCCGGAGAGTGCTTCTCCGGCCGCGAACTGCAACCTTGCATGAATCTCCCAGGTTCCCGGCCCAACGAAAGCCCCCAGACCCAAATTGAGAGGGGTTGCTTGGGGCCCCCCTGGGGGCCCTTCAGGCCAGCTAGGTCTTTGGGTCCTGGCTCCTTCGGTTTGGGAGCTGTTGCTGCAGTTGTGCATGTTGGCCGGAGAGTGCTTCTCGGGCCGCGAACTGCAACCTTGCATGAATCTCCCAGGTTCCCCGCCCAACGAAAGCCCCCAGACCCAAATGGAGAGGGACTGCTTGGGGACCCCCTGGGGGCACTTCAGGCCAGCTAGGTCTTTGGGTCCTGGCTCCTTCGCTTTGGGAGCTGTTGCTGCAGTTGGGCATGTTGGCCGGAGAGTGCTTCTCGGGCCGCGAACTGCAACCTTGCATGAATCTCCCAGGTTCCCCGCCCAACGAAAGCCCCCAGACCCAAATGGAGAGGGGCTGCTTGGGGCCCCCCTGGGGGCACTTCAGGCCAGCTAGGTCTTTGGGTCCTGGCTCCTTCGGTTTGGGAGCTGTTGCTGCAGTTGGGCATGTTGGCCGGAGAGTGCTTCTCGGGCCGCGAACTGCAACCTTGCAGGTACCTCCCAGGTTCCCGGCCCAATGAAAGCCCCCAGACCCAAATGGAGAGGGGCTGCTTGGGGACCCCCTGGGGGCACTTCAGGCCAGCTAGGTCTTTGGGTCCTGGCTCCTTCGCTTTGGGAGCTGTTGCTGCAGTTGGGCATGTTGGCCGGAGAGTGCTTCTCGGGCCGCGAACTGCAACCTTGCATGAATCTCCCAGGTTCCCCGCCCAACGAAAGCCCCCAGACCCAAATGGAGAGGGGCTGCTTGGGGACCCCCTGGGGGCACTTCAGGCCAGCTAGGTCTTTGGGTCCTGGCTCCTTCGCTTTGGGAGCTGTTGCTGCAGTTGGGCATGTTGGCCGGAGAGTGCTTCTCGGGCCGCGAACTGTAACCTTGCAGGTACCTCTCAGGTATACATGCCCAACGAAAGCCCCCAGACCCAAATGGAGAGGAGCTCCTTGGGGGCCCCATGGGGGCCCTTCAGGCCAGCTAGGTCTTTGGGTCCTGGCTCCTTCGGTTTGGGAGCTGTTGCTGCAGTTGGGCATGTTGGCCGGAGAGTGCTTCTCGGGCCGCGAACTGTAACCTTGCAGGTACCTCTCAGGTATACATGCCCAACGAAAGCCCCCAGACCCAAATGGAGAGGGGCTGCTTGGGGACCCCCTGGGGGCCCTTCAGGCCAGCTAGGTCTTTGGGTCCTGGCTCCTTCGCTTTGGGAGCTGTTGCTGGATATTGGGCATGTTGGCCGGAGAGTGCTTCTCGGGCCGCGAACTGTAACCTTGCAGGTACCTCTCAGGTATACATGCCCAACGAAAGCCCCCAGACCCAAATGGAGAGGGGCTGCTTGGGGGCCCCCTGGGGGCCCTTCAGGCCAGCTAGGTCTTTGGGTCCTGGCTCCTTCGGTTTGGGAGCTGTTGCTGCAGTTGGGCATGTTGGCCGGAGAGTGCTTCTCGGGCCGCGAACTGCAACCTTGCAGGAATCTCCCAGGTTCCCGGCCCAACGAAAGCCCCCAGACCCAAATTGAGAGGGGCTGCTTGGGGGCCCCATGGGGGCCCTTCAGGCCAGCTAGGTCTTTGGGTCCTGGCTCCTTCGGTTTGGGAGCTGTTGCTGCAGTTGGGCATGTTGGCCGGAGAGTGCTTCTCGGGCCGCGAACTGCAACCTTGCATGAATCTCCCAGGTTCCCGGCCCAACGAAAGCCCCCAGACCCAAATTGAGAGGGGTTGCTTGGGGGCCCCCTGGGGGCCCTTCAGGCCAGCTAGATCTTTGGGTCCTGGCTCCTTCGGTTTGGGACCTGTTGCTGCAGTTGTGCATGTTGGCCGGAGAGTGCTTCTCGGGCCGCGAACTGCAACCTTGCATGAATCTCCCAGGTTCCCCGCCCAACGAAAGCCCCCAGACCCAAATGGAGAGGGGCTGCTTGGGGACCCCCTGGGGGCACTTCAGGCCAGCTAGGTCTTTGGGTCCTGGCTCCTTCGGTTTGGGAGCTGTTGCTGCAGTTGGGCATGTTGGCCGGAGAGTGCTTCTCGGGCCGCGAACTGCAACCTTGCATGAATCTCCCAGGTTCCCCGCCCAACGAAAGCCCCCAGACCCAAATGGAGAGGGGCTGCTTGGGGGCCCCCTGGGGGCACTTCAGGCCAGCTAGGTCTTTGGGTCCTGGCTCCTTCGCTTTGGGAGCTGTTGCTGCAGTTGGGCATGTTGGCCGGAGAGTGCTTCTCGGGCCGCGAACTGTAACCTTGCAGGTACCTCTCAGGTATACATGCCCAACGAAAGCCCCCAGACCCAAATGGAGAGGAGCTCCTTGGGGGCCCCATGGGGGCCCTTCAGGCCAGCTAGGTCTTTGGGTCCTGGCTCCTTCGGTTTGGGAGCTGTTGCTGCAGTTGGGCATGTTGGCCGGAGAGTGCTTCTCGGGCCGCGAACTGTAACCTTGCAGGTACCTCTCAGGTATACATGCCCAACGAAAGCCCCCAGACCCAAATGGAGAGGGGCTGCTTGGGGGCCTTCTGGGGGCCCTTCAGGCCAGCTAGGTCTTTGGGTCCTGGCTCCTTCGCTTTGGGAGCTGTTGCTGGATATTGGGCATGTTGGCCGGAGAGTGCTTCTCGGGCCGCGAACTGCAACCTTGCTGGTATCTCCCAGGTTCTCAGCCTAAAGAAAGCCCCCAGACCCAAATGGAGAGGGGCTGCTTGGGGGCCCCCTGGGGGCCCTTCAGGCCAGCTAGGTCTTTGGGTCCTGGCTCCTTCGGTTTGGGAGCTGTTGCTGCAGTTGGGCATGTTGGCCGGAGAGTGCTTCTCCGGCCGCGAACTGCAACCTTGCAGGAATCTCCCAGGTTCCCCGCCCAACGAAAGCCCCCAGACCCAAATTGAGAGGGGCTGCTTGGGGACCCCCTGGGGGCCCTTCAGGCCAGCTAGGTCTTTGGGTCCTGGCTCCTTCGCTTTGGGAGCTGTTGCTGCAGTTGGGCATGTTGGCCGGAGAGTGCTTCTCGGGCCGCGAACTGCAACCTTGCAGGAATCTCCCAGGTTCCCCGCCCAACGAAAGCCCCCAGACCCAAATGGAGAGGGGCTGCTTGGGGACCCCCTGGGGGCACTTCAGGCCAGCTAGGTCTTTGGGTCCTGGCTCCTTCGGTTTGGGAGCTGTTGCTGCAGTTGGGCATGTTGGCCGGAGAGTGCTTCACGGGCCGCGAACTGTAAACTTGCAGGTACCTCTCAGGTATACATGCCCAACGAAAGCCCCCAGACCCAAATGGAGAGGAGCTCCTTGGGGGCCCCATGGGGGCCCTTCAGGCCAGCTAGGTCTTTGGGTCCTGGCTCCTTCGGTTTGGGAGCTGTTGCTGCAGTTGGGCATGTTGGCCGGAGAGTGCTTCTCGGGCCGCGAACTACAACCTTGCAGGAATCTCCCAAGTTCCATGCCCAACGAAAGCCCCCAGACCCAAATTGAGAGGAGCTGCTTGGGGGCCCCCTGGGGGCCCTTCAGGCCAGCTAGGTCTTTGGGTCCTGGCTCCTTCGGTTTGGGAGCTGTTGCTGCAGTTGGGCATGTTGGCCGGAGAGTGCTTCTCGGGCCGCGAACTGCAACCTTGCAGGATTCTCCCAGGTTCCCGGCCCAACGAAAGCCCCCAGACCCAAATTGAGAGGGGCTGCTTGGGGACCCCCTGGGGGCACTTCAGGCCAGCTAGGTCTTTGGGTCCTGGCTCCTTCGGTTTGGGAGCTGTTGCTGCAGTTGTGCATGTTGGCCGGAGAGTGCTTCTCGGGCCGCGAACTGCAACCTTGCATGAATCTCCCAGGTTCCCCGCCCAACGAAAGCCCCCAGACCCAAATGGAGAGGGGCTGCTTGGGGCCCCCCTGGGGGCACTTCAGGCCAGCTAGGTCTTTGGGTCCTGGCTCCTTCGCTTTGGGAGCTGTTGCTGCAGTTGGGCATGTTGGCCGGAGAGTGCTTCTCGGGCCGCGAACTGTAACCTTGCAGGTACCTCTCAGGTATACATGCCCAACGAAAGCCCCCAGACCCAAATGGAGAGGAGCTCCTTGGGGGCCCCATGGGGGCCCTTCAGGCCAGCTAGGTCTTTGGGTCCTGGCTCCTTCGGTTTGGGAGCTGTTGCTGCAGTTGGGCATGTTGGCCGGAGAGTGCTTCTCGGGCCGCGAACTGTAACCTTGCAGGTACCTCTCAGGTATACATGCCCAACGAAAGCCCCCAGACCCAAATGGAGAGGGGCTGCTTGGGGGCCTTCTGGGGGCCCTTCAGGCCAGCTAGGTCTTTGGGTCCTGGCTCCTTCGCTTTGGGAGCTGTTGCTGGATATTGGGCATGTTGGCCGGAGAGTGCTTCTCGGGCCGCGAACTGCAACCTTGCTGGTATCTCCCAGGTTCTCAGCCTAAAGAAAGCCCCCAGACCCAAATGGAGAGGGGCTGCTTGGGGGCCCCCTGGGGGCCCTTCAGGCCAGCTAGGTCTTTGGGTCCTGGCTCCTTCGGTTTGGGAGCTGTTGCTGCAGTTGGGCATGTTGGCCGGAGAGTGCTTCTCGGGCCGCGAACTGCAACCTTGCAGGAATCTCCCAGGTTCCCCGCCCAACGAAAGCCCCCAGACCCAAATTGAGAGGGGCTGCTTGGGGACCCCCTGGGGGCCCTTCAGGCCAGCTAGGTCTTTGGGTCCTGGCTCCTTCGCTTTGGGAGCTGTTGCTGCAGTTGGGCATGTTGGCCGGAGAGTGCTTCTCGGGCCGCGAACTGCAACCTTGCAGGAATCTCCCAGGTTCCCCGCCCAACGAAAGCCCCCAGACCCAAATGGAGAGGGGCTGCTTGGGGACCCCCTGGGGGCACTTCAGGCCAGCTAGGTCTTTGGGTCCTGGCTCCTTCGGTTTGGGAGCTGTTGCTGCAGTTGGGCATGTTGGCCGGAGAGTGCTTCACGGGCCGCGAACTGTAAACTTGCAGGTACCTCTCAGGTATACATGCCCAACGAAAGCCCCCAGACCCAAATGGAGAGGAGCTCCTTGGGGGCCCCATGGGGGCCCTTCAGGCCAGCTAGGTCTTTGGGTCCTGGCTCCTTCGGTTTGGGAGCTGTTGCTGCAGTTGGGCATGTTGGCCGGAGAGTGCTTCTCGGGCCGCGAACTACAACCTTGCAGGAATCTCCCAAGTTCCATGCCCAACGAAAGCCCCCAGACCCAAATTGAGAGGAGCTGCTTGGGGGCCCCCTGGGGGCCCTTCAGGCCAGCTAGGTCTTTGGGTCCTGGCTTCTTCGGTTTGGGAGCTGTTGCTGCAGTTGGGCATGTTGGCCGGAGAGTGCTTCTCGGGCCGCGAACTGCAACCTTGCAGGATTCTCCCAGGTTCCCGGCCCAACGAAAGCCCCCAGACCCAAATTGAGAGGGGCTGCTTGGGGACCCCCTGGGGGCACTTCAGGCCAGCTAGGTCTTTGGGTCCTGGCTCCTTCGGTTTGGGAGCTGTTGCTGCAGTTGTGCATGTTGGCCGGAGAGTGCTTCTCGGGCCGCGAACTGCAACCTTGCATGAATCTCCCAGGTTCCCCGCCCAACGAAAGCCCCCAGACCCAAATGGAGAGGGGCTGCTTGGGGCCCCCCTGGGGGCACTTCAGGCCAGCTAGGTCTTTGGGTCCTGGCTCCTTCGCTTTGGGAGCTGTTGCTGCAGTTGGGCATGTTGGCCGGAGAGTGCTTCTCGGGCCGCGAACTGTAACCTTGCAGGTACCTCTCAGGTATACATGCCCAACGAAAGCCCCCAGACCCAAATGGAGAGGAGCTCCTTGGGGGCCCCATGGGGGCCCTTCAGGCCAGCTAGGTCTTTGGGTCCTGGCTCCTTCGGTTTGGGAGCTGTTGCTGCAGTTGGGCATGTTGGCCGGAGAGTGCTTCTCGGGCCGCGAACTGTAACCTTGCAGGAACCTCTCAGGTATACATGCCCAACGAAAGCCCCCAGACCCAAATGGAGAGGGGCTGCTTGGGGGCCTTCTGGGGGCCCTTCAGGCCAGCTAGGTCTTTGGGTCCTGGCTCCTTCGGTTTGGGAGCTGTTGCTGGATATTGGGCATGTTGGCCGGAGAGTGCTTCTCGGGGCGCGAACTGCAACCTTGCTGGTATCTCCCAGGTTCTCAGCCTAAAGAAAGCCCCCAGACCCAAATGGAGAGGGGCTGCTTGGGGGCCCCCTGGGGGCCCTTCAGGCCAGCTAGGTCTTTGGGTCCTGGCTCCTTCGGTTTGGGAGCTGTTGCTGCAGTTGGGCATGTTGGCCGGAGAGTGCTTCTCCGGCCGCGAACTGCAACCTTGCAGGAATCTCCCAGGTTCCCGGCCCAACGAAAGCCCCCAGACCCAAATTGAGAGGGGCTGCTTGGGGACCCCCTGGGGGCCCTTCAGGCCAGCTAGGTCTTTGGGTCCTGGCTCCTTCGCTTTGGGAGCTGTTGCTGCAGTTGGGCATGTTGGCCGGAGAGTGCTTCTCGGGCCGCGAACTGCAACCTTGCAGGAATCTCCCAGGTTCCCCGCCCAACGAAAGCCCCCAGACCCAAATGGAGAGGGACTGCTTGGGGACCCCCTGGGGGCACTTCAGGCCAGCTAGGTCTTTGGGTCCTGGCTCCTTCGGTTTGGGAGCTGTTGCTGCAGTTGTGCATGTTGGCCGGAGAGTGCTTCTCGGGCCGCGAACTGCAACCTTGCATGAATCTCCCAGGTTCCCCGCCCAACGAAAGCCCCCAGACCCAAATGGAGAGGGGCTGCTTGGGGACCCCCTGGGGGCACTTCAGGCCAGCTAGGTCTTTGGGTCCTGGCTCCTTCGGTTTGGGAGCTGTTGCTGCAGTTGGGCATGTTGGCCGGAGAGTGCTTCTCGGGCCGCGAACTGCAACCTTGCATGAATCTCCCAGGTTCCCCGCCCAACGAAAGCCCCCAGACCCAAATGGAGAGGGGCTGCTTGGGGACCCCCTGGGGGCACTTCAGGCCAGCTAGGTCTTTGGGTCCTGGCTCCTTCGCTTTGGGAGCTGTTGCTGCAGTTGGGCATGTTGGCCGGAGAGTGCTTCTCGGGCCGCGAACTGTAACCTTGCAGGTACCTCTCAGGTATACATGCCCAACGAAAGCCCCCAGACCCAAATGGAGAGGAGCTCCTTGGGGGCCCCATGGGGGCCCTTCAGGCCAGCTAGGTCTTTGGGTCCTGGCTCCTTCGGTTTGGGAGCTGTTGCTGCAGTTGGGCATGTTGGCCGGAGAGTGCTTCTCGGGCCGCCAACTGTAACCTTGCAGGTACCTCTCAGGTATACATGCCCAACGAAAGCCCCCAGACCCAAATGGAGAGGGGCTGCTTGGGGGCCCCCTGGGGGCCCTTCAGGCCAGCTAGGTCTTTGGGTCCTGGCTCCTTCGCTTTGGGAGCTGTTGCTGGATATTGGGCATGTTGGCCGGAGAGTGCTTCTCGGGCCGCGAACTGTAACCTTGCAGGTACCTCTCAGGTATACATGCCCAACGAAAGCCCCCAGACCCAAATGGAGAGGGGCTGCTTGGGGGCCCCCTGGGGGCCCTTCAGGCCAGCTAGGTCTTTGGGTCCTGGCTCCTTCGCTTTGGGAGCTGTTGCTGCAGTTGGGCATGTTGGCCGGAGAGTGCTTCTCGGGCCGCGAACTGCAACCTTGCAGGAATCTCCCAGGTTCCCGGCCCAACGAAAGCCCCCAGACCCAAATTGAGAGGGGCTGCTTGGGGGCCCCATGGGGGCACTTCAGGCCAGCTAGGTCTTTGGGTCCTGGCTCCTTCGGTTTGGGAGCTGTTGCTGCAGTTGGGCATGTTGGCCGGAGAGTGCTTCTCGGGCCGCGAACTGCAACCTTGCATGAATCTCCCAGGTTCCCGGCCCAACGAAAGCCCCCAGACCCAAATTGAGAGGGGTTGCTTGGGGGCCCCCTGGGGGCCCTTCAGGCCAGCTAGATCTTTGGGTCCTGGCTCCTTCGGTTTGGGAGCTGTTGCTGCAGTTGTGCATGTTGGCCGGAGAGTGCTTCTCGGGCCGCGAACTGCAACCTTGCATGAATCTCCCAGGTTCCCCGCCCAACGAAAGCCCCCAGACCCAAATGGAGAGGGGCTGCTTGGGGACCCCCTGGGGGCACTTCAGGCCAGCTAGGTCTTTGGGTCCTGGCTCCTTCGGTTTGGGAGCTGTTGCTGCAGTTGTGCATGTTGGCCGGAGAGTGCTTCTCGGGCCGCGAACTGCAACCTTGCATGAATCTCCCAGGTTCCCCGCCCAACGAAAGCCCCCAGACCCAAATGGAGAGGGGCTGCTTGGGGCCCCCCTGGGGGCACTTCAGGCCAGCTAGGTCTTTGGGTCCTGGCTCCTTCGCTTTGGGAGCTGTTGCTGCAGTTGGGCATGTTGGCCGGAGAGTGCTTCTCGGGCCGCGAACTGTAACCTTGCAGGTACCTCTCAGGTATACATGCCCAACGAAAGCCCCCAGACCCAAATGGAGAGGAGCTCCTTGGGGGCCCCATGGGGGCCCTTCAGGCCAGCTAGGTCTTTGGGTCCTGGCTCCTTCGGTTTGGGAGCTGTTGCTGCAGTTGGGCATGTTGGCCGGAGAGTGCTTCTCGGGCCGCGAACTGTAACCTTGCAGGTACCTCTCAGGTATACATGCCCAACGAAAGCCCCCAGACCCAAATGGAGAGGGGCTGCTTGGGGGCCTTCTGGGGGCCCTTCAGGCCAGCTAGGTCTTTGGGTCCTGGCTCCTTCGCTTTGGGAGCTGTTGCTGGATATTGGGCATGTTGGCCGGAGAGTGCTTCTCGGGCCGCGAACTGCAACCTTGCTGGTATCTCCCAGGTTCTCAGCCTAAAGAAAGCCCCCAGACCCAAATGGAGAGGGGCTGCTTGGGGGCCCCCTGGGGGCCCTTCAGGCCAGCTAGGTCTTTGGGTCCTGGCTCCTTCGGTTTGGGAGCTGTTGCTGCAGTTGGGCATGTTGGCCGGAGAGTGCTTCTCCGGCCGCGAACTGCAACCTTGCAGGAATCTCCCAGGTTCCCGGCCCAACGAAAGCCCCCAGACCCAAATGGAGAGGGGCTGCTTGGGGACCCCCTGGGGGCCCTTCAGGCCAGCTAGGTCTTTGGGTCCTGGCTCCTTTGCTTTGGGAGCTGTTGCTGCAGTTGGGCATGTTGGCCGGAGAGTGCTTCTCGGGCCGCGAACTGCAACCTTGCAGGAATCTCCCAGGTTCCCCGCCCAACGAAAGCCCCCAGAGCCAAATGGAGAGGGGCTGCTTGGGGACCCCCTGGGGGCACTTCAGGCCAGCTAGGTCTTTGGGTCCTGGCTCCTTCGGTTTGGGAGCTGTTGCTGCAGTTGGGCATGTTGGCCGGAGAGTGCTTCACGGTCCGCGAACTGTAAACTTGCAGGTACCTCTCAGGTATACATGCCCAACGAAAGCCCCCAGACCCAAATGGAGAGGAGCTCCTTGGGGGCCCCATGGGGGCCCTTCAGGCCAGCTAGGTCTTTGGGTCCTGGCTCCTTCGGTTTGGGAGCTGTTGCTGCAGTTGGGCATGTTGGCCGGAGAGTGCTTCTCGGGCCGCGAACTACAACCTTGCAGGAATCTCCCAAGTTCCATGCCCAACGAAAGCCCCCAGACCCAAATTGAGAGGAGCTGCTTGGGGGCCCCCTGGGGGCCCTTCAGGCCAGCTAGGTCTTTGGGTCCTGGCTCCTTCGGTTTGGGAGCTGTTGCTGCAGTTGGGCATGTTGGCCGGAGAGTGCTTCTCGGGCCGCGAACTGCAACCTTGCAGGATTCTCCCAGGTTCCCGGCCCAACGAAAGCCCCCAGACCCAAATGGAGAGGGGCTGCTTGGGGGCCCCCTGGTGGCCCTTCAGGCCAGCTAGGTCTTTGGGTCCTGGCTCCTTCGGTTTGGGAGCTGTTGCTGCAGTTGTGCATGTTGGCCGGAGAGTGCTTCTCGGGCCGCGAACTGCAACCTTGCATGAATCTCCCAGGTTCCCCGCCCAACGAAAGCCCCCAGACCCAAATGGAGAGGGGCTGCTTGGGGACCCCCTGGGGGCACTTCAGGCCAGCTAGGTCTTTGGGTCCTGGCTCCTTCGGTTTGGGAGCTGTTGCTGCAGTTGTGCATGTTGGCCGGAGAGTGCTTCTCGGGCCGCGAACTGCAACCTTGCATGAATCTCCCAGGTTCCCCGCCCAACGAAAGCCCCCAGACCCAAATGGAGAGGGGCTGCTTGGGGCCCCCCTGGGGGCACTTCAGGCCAGCTAGGTCTTTGGGTCCTGGCTCCTTCGCTTTGGGAGCTGTTGCTGCAGTTGGGCATGTTGGCCGGAGAGTGCTTCTCGGGCCGCGAACTGTAACCTTGCAGGTACCTCTCAGGTATACATGCCCAACGAAAGCCCCCAGACCCAAATGGAGAGGAGCTCCTTGGGGGCCCCATGGGGGCCCTTCAGGCCAGCTAGGTCTTTGGGTCCTGGCTCCTTCGGTTTGGGAGCTGTTGCTGCAGTTGGGCATGTTGGCCGGAGAGTGCTTCTCGGGCCGCGAACTGTAACCTTGCAGGTACCTCTCAGGTATACATGCCCAACGAAAGCCCCCAGACCCAAATGGAGAGGGGCTGCTTGGGGGCCTTCTGGGGGCCCTTCAGGCCAGCTAGGTCTTTGGGTCCTGGCTCCTTCGCTTTGGGAGCTGTTGCTGGATATTGGGCATGTTGGCCGGAGAGTGCTTCTCGGGCCGCGAACTGCAACCTTGCTGGTATCTCCCAGGTTCTCAGCCTAAAGAAAGCCCCCAGACCCAAATGGAGAGGGGCTGCTTGGGGGCCCCCTGGGGGCCCTTCAGGCCAGCTAGGTCTTTGGGTCCTGGCTCCTTCGGTTTGGGAGCTGTTGCTGCAGTTGGGCATGTTGGCCGGAGAGTGCTTCTCCGGCCGCGAACTGCAACCTTGCAGGAATCTCCCAGGTTCCCGGCCCAACGAAAGCCCCCAGACCCAAATTGAGAGGGGCTGCTTGGGGACCCCCTGGGGGCCCTTCAGGCCAGCTAGGTCTTTGGGTCCTGGCTCCTTCGCTTTGGGAGCTGTTGCTGCAGTTGGGCATGTTGGCCGGAGAGTGCTTCTCGGGCCGCGAACTGCAACCTTGCAGGAATCTCCCAGGTTCCCCGCCCAACGAAAGCCCCCAGACCCAAATGGAGAGGGGCTGCTTGGGGACCCCCTGGGGGCACTTCAGGCCAGCTAGGTCTTTGGGTCCTGGCTCCTTCGGTTTGGGAGCTGTTGCTGCAGTTGGGCATGTTGGCCGGAGAGTGCTTCACGGGCCGCGAACTGTAAACTTGCAGGTACCTCTCAGGTATACATGCCCAACGAAAGCCCCCAGACCCAAATGGAGAGGAGCTCCTTGGGGGCCCCATGGGGGCCCTTCAGGCCAGCTAGGTCTTTGGGTCCTGGCTCCTTCGGTTTGGGAGCTGTTGCTGCAGTTGGGCATGTTGGCCGGAGAGTGCTTCTCGGGCCGCGAACTACAACGTTGCAGGAATCTCCCAAGTTCCATGCCCAACGAAAGCCCCCAGACCCAAATTGAGAGGAGCTGCTTGGGGGCCCCCTAAGGGCCCTTCAGGCCAGCTAGGTCTTTGGGTCCTGGCTCCTTCGGTTTGGGAGCTGTTGCTGCAGTTGGGCATGTTGGCCGGAGAGTGCTTCTCGGGCCGCGAACTGCAACCTTGCAGGATTCTCCCAGGTTCCCGGCCCAACGAAAGCCCCCAGACCCAAATGGAGAGGGGCTGCTTGGGGGCCCCCTGGTGGCCCTTCAGGCCAGCTAGGTCTTTGGGTCCTGGCTCCTTCGCTTTGGGAGCTGTTGCTGCAGTTGGGCATGTTGGCCGGAGAGTGCTTCTCGGGCCGCGAACTGCAACCTTGCAGGATTCTCCCAGGTTCCCGGCCCAACGAAAGCCCCCAGACCCAAATTGAGAGGGGTTGCTTGGGGCCCCCCTGGGGGCACTTCAGGCCAGCTAGGTCTTTGGGTCCTGGCTCCTTCGGTTTGGGAGCTGTTGCTGCAGTTGGGCATGTTGGCCGGAGAGTGCTTCTCGGGCCGCGAACTGCAACCTTGCATGAATCTCCCAGGTTCCCCGCCCAACGAAAGCCCCCAGACCCAAATGGAGAGGGGCTGCTTGGGGACCCCCTGGGGGCACTTCAGGCCAGCTAGGTCTTTGGGTCCTGGCTCCTTCGCTTTGGGAGCTGTTGCTGCAGTTGGGCATGTTGGCCGGAGAGTGCTTCTCGGGCCGCGAACTGTAACCTTGCAGGTACCTCTCAGGTATACATGCCCAACGAAAGCCCCCAGACCCAAATGGAGAGGAGCTCCTTGGGGGCCCCATGGGGGCCCTTCAGGCCAGCTAGGTCTTTGGGTCCTGGCTCCTTCGGTTTGGGAGCTGTTGCTGCAGTTGGGCATGTTGGCCGGAGAGTGCTTCTCGGGCCGCGAACTGTAACCTTGCAGGTACCTCTCAGGTATACATGCCCAACGAAAGCCCCCAGACCCAAATGGAGAGGGGCTGCTTGGGGGCCTTCTGGGGGCCCTTCAGGCCAGCTAGGTCTTTGGGTCCTGGCTCCTTCGCTTTGGGAGCTGTTGCTGGATATTGGGCATGTTGGCCGGAGAGTGCTTCTCGGGCCGCGAACTGCAACCTTGCTGGTATCTCCCAGGTTCTCAGCCTAAAGAAAGCCCCCAGACCCAAATGGAGAGGGGCTGCTTGGGGGCCCCCTGGGGGCCCTTCAGGCCAGCTAGGTCTTTGGGTCCTGGCTCCTTCGGTTTGGGAGCTGTTGCTGCAGTTGGGCATGTTGGCCGGAGAGTGATTCTCCGGCCGCGAACTGCAACCTTGAAGGAATCTCCCAGGTTCCCGGCCCAACGAAAGCCCCCAGACCCAAATTGAGAGGGACTGCTTGGGGACCCCCTGGGGGCCCTTCAGGCCAGCTAGGTCTTTGGGTCCTGGCTCCTTCGGTTTGGGAGCTGTTGCTGCAGTTGGGCATGTTGGCCGGAGAGTGCTTCTCGGGCCGCGAACTGCAACCTTGCAGGAATCTCCCAGGTTCCCCGCCCAACGAAAGCCCCCAGACCCAAATGGAGAGGGGCTGCTTGGGGACCCCCTGGTGGCCCTTCAGGCCAGCTAGGTCTTTGGGTCCTGGCTCCTTCGCTTTGGGAGCTGTTGCTGCAGTTGGGCATGTTGGCCGGAGAGTGCTTCACGGGCCGCGAACTGTAAACTTGCAGGTACCTCTCAGGTATACATGCCCAACGAAAGCCCCCAGACCCAAATGGAGAGGAGCTCCTTGGGGGCCCCATGGGGGCCCTTCAGGCCAGCTAGGTCTTTGGGTCCTGGCTCCTTCGGTTTGGGAGCTGTTGCTGCAGTTGGGCATGTTGGCCGGAGAGTGCTTCTCGGGCCGCGAACTACAACCTTGCAGGAATCTCCCAAGTTCCATGCCCAACGAAAGCCCCCAGACCCAAATTGAGAGGAGCTGCTTGGGGGCCCCCTGGGGGCCCTTCAGGCCAGCTAGGTCTTTGGGTCCTGGCTCCTTCGGTTTGGGAGCTGTTGCTGCAGTTGGGCATGTTGGCCGGAGAGTGCTTCTCGGGCCGCGAACTGCAACCTTGCAGGATTCTCCCAGGTTCCCGGCCCAACGAAAGCCCCCAGACCCAAATGGAGAGGGGCTGCTTGGGGGCCCCCTGGGGGCCCTTCAGGCCAGCTAGGTCTTTGGGTCCTGGCTCCTTCGGTTTGGGAGCTGTTGCTGCAGTTGGGCATGTTGGCCGGAGAGTGCTTCTCGGGCCGCGAACTGCAACCTTGCAGGATTCTCCCAGGTTCCCGGCCCAACGAAAGCCCCCAGACCCAAATTGAGAGGGGCTGCTTGGGGCCCCCCTGGGGGCACTTCAGGTCAGCTAGGTCTTTGGGTCCTGGCTCCTTCGGTTTGGGAGCTGTTGCTGCAGTTGTGCATGTTGGCCGGAGAGTGCTTCTCGGGCCGCGAACTGTAACCTTGCAGGTACCTCTCAGGTATACATGCCCAACGAAAGCCCCCAGACCCAAATTGAGAGGGGCTGCTTGGGGCCCCCCTGGGGGCCCTTCAGGCCAGCTAGGTCTTTGGGTCCTGGCTCCTTCGGTTTGGGAGCTGTTGCTGCAGTTGGGCATGTTGGCCGGAGAGTGCTTCTCGGGCCGCGAACTGTAAACTTGCAGGTACCTCTCAATTATACATGCCCAACGAAAGCCCCCACACCCAAATTGAAAGGGGCTGGTTGGGGCCCCCCTGGGGGCCCTTCAGGCCAGCTAGGTCTTTGTGTCCTGGCTCCTTGGGTTTGGGAGCTGTTGCTGCAGTTGGGCATGTTGGCCGGAGAGTGCTTCTCGGGCCGCGAACTGCAACCTTGCAGGTACCTCCCAGGTTCCCGGCCCAACGAAAACCCCCAGACCCAAATGTAGAGGGGCTGCTTGGGGGCCCCCTGGGGGCCCTTCAGGCCAGCTAGGTCTTTGGGTCCTGGCTCCTTCGCTTTGGGAGCTGTTGCTGCAGTTGTGTATGTTGGCCGGAGAGTGCTTCTCGGGCCTCGAACTGTAACCTTGCAGGAATCTCCCAGGTTCCCGGCCCAACAAAAGCCCCCAGACCCAAATGGAGAGGGGCTGCTTGGGGGCCCCCTGGGGGCCCTTCAGGCCAGCTAGGTCTTTGGGTCCTGGCTCCTTCGGTTTGGGAGCTGTTGCTGCAGTTGGGCATGTTGGCCGGAGAGTGCTTCTCGGGCCGCGAACTGCAACCTTGCAGTAATCTCCCATGTTCCATGCCCAACGAAAGCCCCCAGACCCAAATTGAGAGGGGCTGCTTGGGGCCCCCCTGGGGGCACTTAAGGCCAGCTAGGTCTTTGGGTCCTGGCTCCTTCGGTTTGGGAGCTGTTGCTGCAGTTGTGCATGTTGGCCGGAGAGTGCTTCTCGGGCCGCGAACTGTAACCTTGCAGGTACCTCTCAGGTATACATGCCCAACGAAAGCCCCCAGACCCAAATGGAGAGGGGCTGCTTGGTGGCCTTCTGGGGGCCCTTCAGGCCAGCTAGGTCTTTGGGTCCTGGCTCCTTCGCTTTGGGAGCTGTTGCTGGATATTGGGCATGTTGGCCGGAGAGTGCTTCTCGGGCCGGGAACTGCAACCTTGCTGGTATCTCCCAGGTTCCCGGCCCAACAAAAGCCCCCAGACCCAAATGGAGAGGGGCTGCTTGGGGGCCCCCTGGGGGCCCTTCAGGCCAGCTAGGTCTTTGGGTCCTGGCTCCTTCGGTTTGGGAGCTGTTGCTGCAGTTGGGCATGTTGGCCGGAGAGTGCTTCTCCGGCCGCGAACTGCAACCTTGCAGGAATCTCCCAGGTTCCCGGCCCAACGAAAGCCCCCAGACCCAAATTGAGAGGGGTTGCTTGGGGGCCCCCTGGGGACCCTTCAGGCCAGCTAGGTCTTTGGGTCCTGGCTCATTCGGTTTGGGAGCTGTTGCTGCAGTTGTGCATGTTGGCCGGAGAGTGCTTCTCGGGCCGCGAACTGCAACCTTGCATGAATCTCCCAGGTTCCCCGCCCAACGAAAGCCCCCAGACCCAAATGGAGAGGGGCTGCTTGGGGACCCCCTGGGGGCACTTCAGGCCAGCTAGGTCTTTGGGTCCTGGCTCCTTCGGTTTGGGAGCTGTTGCTGCAGTTGTGCATGTTGGCCGGAGAGTGCTTCTCGGGCCGCGAACTGCAACCTTGCATGAATCTCCCAGGTTCCCCGCCCAACGAAAGCCCCCAGACCCAAATGGAGAGGGGCTGCTTGGGGACCCCCTGGGGGCACTTCAGGCCAGCTAGGTCTTTGGGTCCTGGCTCCTTCGGTTTGGGAGCTGTTGCTGCAGTTGGGCATGTTGGCCAGAGAGTGCTTCTCGGGCCGCGAACTGTAACCTTGCAGGTACCTCTCAGGTATACATGCCCAACGAAAGCCCCCAGACCCAAATGGAGAGGAGCTCCTTGGGGGCCCCATGGGGGCCCTTCAGGCCAGCTAGGTCTTTGGGTCCTGGCTCCTTCGGTTTGGGAGCTGTTGCTGCAGTTGGGCATGTTGGCCGGAGAGTGCTTCTCGGGCCGCGAACTGTAACCTTGCAGGTACCTCTCAGGTATACATGCCCAACGAAAGCCCCCAGACCCAAATGGAGAGGAGCTCCTTGGGGGCCCCCTGGGGGCCCTTCAGGCCAGCTAGGTCTTTGGGTCCTGGCTCCTTCGGTTTGGGAGCTGTTGCTGCAGTTGGGCATGTTGGCCGGAGAGTGCTTCTCGGGCCGCGAACTGTAACCTTGCAGGTACCTCTCAGGTATACATGCCCAACGAAAGCCCCCAGACCCAAATGGAGAGGGGCTGCTTGGGGGCCTTCTGGGGGCCCTTCAGGCCAGCTAGGTCTTTGGGTCCTGGCTCCTTCGCTTTGGGAGCTGTTGCTGGATATTGGGAATGTTGGCCGGAGAGTGCTTCTCGGGCCGCGAACTGCAACCTTGCTGGTATCTCCCAGGTTCTCAGCCTAAAGAAAGCCCCCAGACCCAAATGGAGAGGGGCTGCTTGGGGGCCCCCTGGGGGCCCTTCAGGCCAGCTAGGTCTTTGGATCCTGGCTCCTTCGGTTTGGGAGCTGTTGCTGCAGTTGGGCATGTTGGCCGGAGAGTGCTTCTCGGGCCGCGAACTGCAACCTTGCAGGAATCTCCCAGGTTCCCGGCCCAACGAAAGCCCCCAGACCCAAATTGAGAGGGGCTGCTTGGGGACCCCCTGGGGGCCCTTCAGGCCAGCTAGGTCTTTGGGTCCTGGCTCCTTCGGTTTGGGAGCTGTTGCTGCAGTTGGGCATGTTGGCCGGAGAGTGCTTCTCGGGCCGCGAACTGCAACCTTGCAGGAATCTCCCAGGTTCCCCGCCCAACGAAAGCCCCCAGACCCAAATGGAGAGGGGCTGCTTGGGGACCCCCTGGGGGCACTTCAGGCCAGCTAGGTCTTTGGGTCCTGGCTCCTTCGCTTTGGGAGCTGTTGCTGCAGTTGGGCATGTTGGCCGGAGAGTGCTTCACGGGCCGCGAACTGTAAACTTGCAGGTACCTCTCAGGTATACATGCCCAACGAAAGCCCCCAGACCCAAATGGAGAGGAGCTCCTTGGGGGCCCCCTGGGGGCCCTTCAGGCCAGCTAGGTCTTTGGGTCCTGGCTCCTTCGGTTTGGGAGCTGTTGCTGCAGTTGGGCATGTTGGCCGGAGAGTGCTTCTCGGGCCGCGAACTACAACCTTGCAGGAATCTCCCAAGTTCCATGCCCAACGAAAGCCCCCAGACCCAAATTGAGAGGAGCTGCTTGGGGGCCCCCTGGGGGCCCTTCAGGCCAGCTAGGTCTTTGGGTCCTGGCTCCTTCGGTTTGGGAGCTGTTGCTGCAGTTGGGCATGTTGGCCGGAGAGTGCTTCTCGGGCCTTGAACTGCAACCTTGCAGGATTCTCCCAGGTTCCCGGCCCAACGAAAGCCCCCAGACCCAAATGGAGAGGGGCTGCTTGGGGGCCCCCTGGTGGCCCTTCAGGCCAGCTAGGTCTTTGGGTCCTGGCTCCTTCGCTTTGGGAGCTGTTGCTGCAGTTGGGCATGTTGGCCGGAGAGTGCTTCTCGGGCCGCGAACTGCAACCTTGCAGGATTCTCCCAGGTTCCCGGCCCAACGAAAGCCCCCAGACCCAAATTGAGAGGGGCTGCTTGGGGCCCCCCTGGGGGCACTTCAGGCCAGCTAGGTCTTTGGGTCCTGGCTCCTTCGCTTTGGGAGCTGTTGCTGCAGTTGTGCATGTTGGCCGGAGAGTGCTTCTCGGGCCGCGAACTGCAACCTTGCATGAATCTCCCATGTTCCCCGCCCAACGAAAGCCCCCAGACCCAAATGGAGAGGGGCTGCTTGGGGACCCCCTGGGGGCACTTCAGGCCAGCTAGGTCTTTGGGTCCTGGCTCCTTCGCTTTGGGAGCTGTTGCTGCAGTTGGGCATGTTGGCCGGAGAGTGCTTCTCGGGCCGCGAACTGTAACCTTGCAGGTACCTCTCAGGTATACATGCCCAACGAAAGCCCCCAGACCCAAATGGAGAGGAGCTCCTTGGGGGCCCCATGGGGGCCCTTCAGGCCAGCTAGGTCTTTGGGTCCTGGCTCCTTCGGTTTGGGAGCTGTTGCTGCAGTTGGGCATGTTGGCCGGAGAGTGCTTCTCGGGCCGCGAACTGTAACCTTGCAGGTACCTCTCAGGTATACATGCCCAACGAAAGCCCCCAGACCCAAATGGAGAGGGGCTGCTTGGGGGCCCCCTGGGGGCCCTTCAGGCCAGCTAGGTCTTTGGGTCCTGGCTCCTTCGGTTTGGGAGCTGTTGCTGCAGTTGGGCATGTTGGCCGGAGAGTGCTTCTCCGGCCGCGAACTGCAACCTTGCAGGAATCTCCCAGGTTCCCGGCCCAACGAAAGCCCCCAGACCCAAATTGAGAGGGGCTGCTTGGGGACCCCCTGGGGGCCCTTCAGGCCAGCTAGGTCTTTGGGTCCTGGCTCCTTCGCTTTGGGAGCTGTTGCTGCAGTTGGGCATGTTGGCCGGAGAGTGCTTCTCGGGCCGCGAACTGCAACCTTGCAGGAATCTCCCAGGTTCCCCGCCCAACGAAAGCCCCCAGACCCAAATGGAGAGGGGCTGCTTGGGGACCCCCTGGGGGCACTTCAGGCCAGCTAGGTCTTTGGGTCCTGGCTCCTTCGGTTTGGGAGCTGTTGCTGCAGTTGGGCATGTTGGCCGGAGAGTGCTTCTCGGGCCGCGAACTGTAACCTTGCAGGTACCTCTCAGGTATACATGCCCAACGAAAGCCCCCAGACCCAAATGGAGAGGAGCTCCTAGGGGGCCCCATGGGGGCCCTTCAGGCCAGCTAGGTCTTTGGGTCCTGGCTCCTTCGGTTTGGGAGCTGTTGCTGCAGTTGGGCATGTTGGCCGGAGAGTGCTTCTCGGGCCGCGAACTACAACCTTGCAGGAATCTCCCAAGTTCCATGCCCAACGAAAGCCCCCAGACCCAAATTGAGAGGAGCTGCTTGGGGGCCCCCTGGGGGCCCTTCAGGCCAGCTAGGTCTTTGGGTCCTGGCTCCTTCGGTTTGGGAGCTGTTGCTGCAGTTGTGCATGTTGGCCGGAGAGTGCTTCTCGGGCCGCGAACTGCAACCTTGCAGGATTCTCCCAGGTTCCCGGCCCAACGAAAGCCCCCAGACCCAAATGGAGAGGGGCTGCTTGGGGGCCCCCTGGGGGCCCTTCAGGCCAGCTAGGTCTTTGGGTCCTGGCTCCTTCGCTTTGGGAGCTGTTGCTGCAGTTGGGCATGTTGGCCGGAGAGTGCTTCTCGGGCCACGAACTGCAACCTTGCAGGATTCTCCCAGGTTCCCGGCCCAACGAAAGCCCCCAGACCCAGATTGAGAGGGGCTGCTTGGGGCCCCCCTGGGGGCACTTCAGGCCAGCTAAGTCTTTGGGTCCTGGCTCCTTCGGTTTGGGAGCTGTTGCTGCAGTTGTGCATGTTGGCCGGAGAGTGCTTCTCGGGCCGCGAACTGCAACCTTGCATGAATCTCCCAGGTTCCCCGCCCAACGAAAGCCCCCAGACCCAAATGGAGAGGGGCTGCTTGGGGACCCCCTGGGGGCACTTCAGGCCAGCTAGGTCTTTGGGTCCTGGCTCCTTCGCTTTGGGAGCTGTTGCTGCAGTTGGGCATGTTGGCCGGAGAGTGCTTCTCGGGCCGCGAACTGTAACCTTGCAGGTACCTCTCAGGTATACATGCCCAACGAAAGCCCCCAGACCCAAATGGAGAGGAGCTCCTTGGGGGCCCCATGGGGGCCCTTCAGGCCAGCTTGGTCTTTGGGTCCTGGCTCCTTCGGTTTGGGAGCTGTTGCTGCAGTTGGGCATGTTGGCCGGAGAGTGCTTCTCGGGCCGCGAAATGCAACCTTGCAGGAATCTCCCATGTTCCATGCCCAACGAAAGCCCCCAGACCCAAATGGAGAGGGGCTGCTTGGGGGCCCCCTGGGGGCCCTTCAGGCCAGCTAGGTCTTTGGGTCCTGGCTCCTTCGGTTTGGGAGCTGTTGCTGCAGTTGTGCATGTTGGCCGGAGAGTGCTTCTCGGGCCGCGAACTGCAACCTTGCATGAATCTCCCATGTTCCCCGCCCAACGAAAGCCCCCAGACCCAAATGGAGAGGGGCTGCTTGGGGACCCCCTGGGGGCACTTCAGGCCAGCTAGGTCTTTGGGTCCTGGCTCCTTCGCTTTGGGAGCTGTTGCTGGACGTTGGGCATGTTGGCCGGAGAGTGCTTCTCGGGCCGCGAACTGTAACCTTGCAGGTACCTCTCAGGTATACATGCCCAACGAAAGCCCCCAGACCCAAATGGAGAGGAGCTCCTAGGGGGCCCCATGGGGGCCCTTCAGGCCAGCTAGGTCTTTGGGTCCTGGCTCCTTCGGTTTGGGAGCTGTTGCTGCAGTTGGGCATGTTGGCCGGAGAGTGCTTCTCGGGCCGCGAACTACAACCTTGCAGGAATCTCCCAAGTTCCATGCCCAACGAAAGCCCCCAGACCCAAATTGAGAGGAGCTGCTTGGGGGCCCCCTGGGGGCCCTTCAGGCCAGCTAGGTCTTTGGGTCCTGGCTCCTTCGGTTTGGGAGCTGTTGCTGCAGTTGTGCATGTTGGCCGGAGAGTGCTTCTCGGGCCGCGAACTGCAACCTTGCAGGATTCTCCCAGGTTCCCGGCCCAACGAAAGCCCCCAGACCCAAATGGAGAGGGGCTGCTTGGGGCCCCCTGGGGGCCCTTCAGGCCAGCTAGGTCTTTGGGTCCTGGCTCCTTCGGTTTGGGAGCTGTTGCTGCAGTTGGGCATGTTGGCCGGAGAGTGCTTCTCGGGCCGCGAACTGCAACCTTGCAGGATTCTCCCAGGTTCCCGGCCCAACGAAAGCCCCCAGACCCAAATTGAGAGGGGCTGCTTGGGGACCCCCTGGGGGCCCTTCAGGCCAGCTAGGTTTTTGGGTCCTGGCTCCTTTGCTTTGGGAGCTGTTGCTGCAGTTGGGCATGTTGGCCGGAGAGTGCTTCTCGGGCCGCGAACTGCAACCTTGCAGGAATCTCCCAGGTTCCCCGCCCAACGAAAGCCCCCAGACCCAAATGGAGAGGGGCTGCTTGGGGACCCCCTGGGGGCACTTCAGGCCAGCTAGGTCTTTGGGTCCTGGCTCCTTCGGTTTGGGAGCTGTTGCTGCAGTTGGGCATGTTGGCCGGAGAGTGCTTCTCCGGCCGCGAACTGTAACCTTGCAGGTACCTCTCAGGTATCCATGCCCAACGAAAGCCCCCAGACCGAAATGGAGAGGGGCTGCTTGGGGCCCCCCTGGGGGCCCTTCAGGCCAGCTAGGTCTTTGGGTCCTGGCTCCTTCGGTTTGGGAGCTGTTGCTGCAGTTGGGCATGTTGGCCGGAGAGTGCTTCTCGGGCCGCGAACTGTAACCTTGCAGGTACCTCTCAGGTATCCATGCCCAACGAAAGCCCCCAGACCCAAATGGAGAGGGACTGCTTGTGGGCCCCCTGGGGGCACTTCAGGCCAGCTAGGTCTTTGGGTCCTGGCTCCTTCGCTTTGGGAGCTGTTGCTGCAGTTGTGCATGTTGGCCGGAGAGTGCTTCTCGGGCCTCGAACTGTAACCTTGCAGGAATCTCCCAGGTTCCCGGCCCAACAAAAGCCCCCAGACCCAAATGGAGAGGGGCTGCTTGGGGGCCCCCTGGGGGCCCTTCAGGCCAGCTAGGTCTTTGGGTCCTGGCTCCTTCGGTTTGGGAGCTGTTGCTGCACTTGGGCATGTTGGCCGGAGAGTGCTTCTCGGGCCGCGAACTGCAACCTTGCAGGTACCTCCCAGGTTCCCGGCCCAACGAAAGCCCCCAGACCCAAATGGAGAGGGGCTGCTTGGGGGCCCCCTGGTGGCCCTTCAGACCAGCTAGGTCTTTGGGTCCTGGCTCCTTCGGTTTGGGAGCTGTTGCTGCAGTTGGGCATGTTGGCCGGAGAGTGCTTCTCGGGCCGCGAACTGCAACCTTGCAGGATTCTCCCAGGTTCCCGGCCCAACGAAAGCCCCCAGACCCAAATTGAGAGGGGCTGCTTGGGGCCCCCCTGTGGGCCCTTCAGGCCAGCTAGGTCTTTGGGTCCTGGCTCCTTCGCTTTGGGAGCTGTTGCTGCAGTTGGGCATGTTGGCCGGAGAGTGCTTCTCGGGCCTCGAACTGTAACCTTGCAGGTACCTCCCAGGTTCCCGGCCCAACGAAAACCCCCAGACCCAAATGGAGAGGGGCTGCTTGGGGGCCCCCTGGGGGCACTTCAGGCCAGCTAGGTCTTTGGGTCCTGGCTCCTTCGGTTTGGGAGCTGTTGCTGCAGTTGGGCATGTTGGCCGGAGAGTGCTTCTCGGGCCGCGAACTGTAACTTGCAGGTACCTCTCAGGTATACATGCCCAACGAAAGACCCCAGACCCAAATGGAGAGGGGCTGCTTAGGGCCTTCTGGGGGCCCTTCAGGCCAGCTAGGTCTTTGGGTCCTGGCTCCTTCGCTTTGGGAGCTGTTGCTGCAGTTGTGCATGTTGGCCGGAGAGTGTTTCTCCGGCCGCGAACTGCAACCTTGCAGGAATCTCCCAGGTTCCCGGCCCAACGAAAGCCCCCAGACCCAAATTGAGAGGGGCTGCTTGGGGGCCCCCTGGGGGCCCTTCAGGCCAGCTAGGTCTTTGGGTCCTGGCTCCTTCGCTTTGGGAGCTGTTGCTGCAGTTGTGCATGTTGGCCGGAGAGTGCTTCTCGGGCCGCGAACTGCAACCTTGCAGAAATCTCCCAGGTTCCCCGCCCAACGAAAGCCCCCAGACCCAAACGGAGAGGGGCTGCTTGGGGACCCCCTGGGGGCCCTTCAGGCCAGCTAGGTCTTTGGGTCCTGGCTCCTTCGGTTTGGGAGCTGTTGCTGCAGTTGGGCATGTTGGCCGGAGAGTGCTTCTCGGGCCGCGAACTGCAACCTTGCAGGTACCTCTCAGGTATACATGCCCAACGAAAGCCCCCAGACCCAAATGGAGAGGAGCTCCTTGGGGGCCCCCTGGGGGCCCTTCAGGCCAGCTAGGTCTTTGGGTCCTGGCTCCTTCGGTTTGGGAGCTGTTGCTGCAGTTGGGCATGTTGGCCGGAGAGTGCTTCTCGGGCCGCGAACTACAACCTTGCAGGAATCTCCCAGGTTCCATGCCCAACGAAAGCCCCCAGACCCAAATTGAGAGGGGCTGCTTGGGGGCCCCCTGGGGGCCCTTCAGGCCAGCTAGTTCTTTGGGTCCTGGCTCCTTCGGTTTGGGAGCTGTTGCTGCAGTTGGGCATGTTGGCCGGAGAGTGCTTCTCGGGCCGCGAACTACAACCTTGCAGGAATCTCCCAGGTTCCATGCCCAACGAAAGCCCCCAGACCCAAATTGAGAGGGGCTGCTTGGGGGCCCCCTGGGGGCCCTTCAGGCCAGCTAGTTCTTTGGGTCCTGGCTCCTTCGGTTTGGGAGCTGTTGCTGCAGTTGGGCATGTTGGCCGGAGAGTGCTTCTCGGGCCGCGAACTGCAACCTTGCAGGATTCTCCCAGGTTCCCGGCCCAACGAAAGCCCCCAGACCCAAATTGAGAGGGGCTGCTTGGGGGCCCCCTGGGGGCCCTTCAGGCCAGCTAGGTCTTTGGGTCCTGGCTCCTTCGGTTTGGGAGCTGTTGCTGCAGTTGGGCATGTTGGCCGGAGAGTGCTTCTCGGGCCGCGAACTGCAACCTTGCAGGATTCTCCCAGGTTCCCGGCCCAACGAAAGCCCCCAGACCCAAATTGAGAGGGGCTGCTTGGGGGCCCCCTGGGGGCCCTTCAGGCCAGCTAGGTCTTTGGGTCCTGGCTCCTTCGGTTTGGGAGCTGTTGCTGCAGTTGGGCATGTTGGCCGGAGAGTGCTTCTCGGGCCGCGAACTGCAACCTTGCAGGATTCTCCCAGGTTCCCGGCCCAACAAAAGCCCCCAGACCCAAATGGAGAGGGGCTGCTTGGGGCCCCCCTGGGGGCACTTCAGGTCAGCTAGGTCTTTGGGTCCTGGCTCCTTCGGTTTGGGAGCTGTTGCTGCAGTTGGGCATGTTGGCCGGAGAGTGCTTCTCGGGCCGCGAACTGTAACCTTGCAGGTACCTCTCAGGTATCCATGCCCAACGAAAGCCCCCAGACCCAAATTGAGAGGGGCTGCTTGGGGCCCCCCTGGGGGCCCTTCAGGCCAGCTAGGTCTTTGGGTCCTGGCTCCTTCGGTTTGGGAGCTGTTGCTGCAGTTGGGCATGTTGGCCGGAGAGTGCTTCTCGGGCCGCGAACTGCAACCTTGCAGGAATCTCCCAGGTTCCCGGCCCAACGAAAGACCCCAGACCCAAATGGAGAGGGGCTGCTTGGGGACCCCCTGGGGGCACTTCAGGCCAGCTAGGTCTTTGGGTCCTGGCTCCTTCGGTTTGGGAGCTGTTGCTGCAGTTGGGCATGTTGGCCGGAGAGTGCTTCTCGGGCCGCGAACTGTAACCTTGCAGGTACCTCTCAGGTATACATGCCCAACGAAAGCCCCCAGACCCAAATGGAGAGGGGTGCTTGGGGACCCCCTGGGGGCCCTTCAGGCCAGCTAGGTCTTTGGGTCCTGGCTCCTTCGCTTTGGGAGCTGTTGCTGCAGTTGGGCATGTTGGCCGGAGAGTGCTTCTCGGGCCTCGAACTGCAACCTTGCAGGAATCTCCCAGGTTCCCGGCCCAACGAAAGACCCCAGACCCAAATGGAGAGGGGCTGCTTGGGGGCCCCCTGGGGGCCCTTCAGGCCAGCTAGGTCTTTGGGTCCTGGCTCCTTCGGTTTGGGAGCTGTTGCTGCAGTTGGGCATGTTGGCCGGAGAGTGCTTCTCGGGCCGCGAACTGCAACCTTGCATGAATCTCCCAGGTTCCCCGCCCAACGAAAGGCCCCAGACCCAAATGGAGAGGGGCTGCTTGGGGACCCCCTGGGGGCACTTCAGGCCAGCTAGGTCTTTGGGTCCTGGCTCCTTCGCTTTGGGAGCTGTTGCTGCAGTTGGGCATGTTGGCCGGAGAGTGCTTCTCGGGCCGCGAACTGTAACCTTGCAGGTACCTCTCAGGTATACATGCCCAACGAAAGCCCCCAGACCCAAATGGAGAGGGGCTGCTTGGTGGCCTTCTGGGGGCCCTTCAGGCCAGCTAGGTCTTTGGGTCCTGGCTCCTTCGGTTTGGGAGCTGTTGCTGGATATTGGGCATGTTGGCCGGAGAGTGCTTCTCGGGCCGCGAACTGCAACCTTGCTGGTATCTCCCAGATTCCCGGCCCAACGAAAGCCCCCAGACCCAAATGGAGAGGGGCTGCTTGGGGGCCCCCTGTGGGCCCTTCAGGCCAGCTAGGTCTTTGGGTCCTGGCTCCTTCGCTTTGGGAGCTGTTGCTGCAGTTGGGCATGTTGGCCGGAGAGTGCTTCTCGGGCCGCGAACTGCAACCTTGCATGAATCTCCCAGGTTCCCCGCCCAACGAAAGCCCCCAGACCCAAATGGAGAGGAGCTCCTTGGGGGCCCCATGGGGGCCCTTCAGGCCAGCTAGATCTTTGGGTCCTGGCTCCTTCGGTTTGGGAGCTGTTGCTGCAGTTGGGCATGTTGGCCGGAGAGTGCTTCTCCGGACGAGAACTGCAACCTTGCAGGAATCTCCCAGGTTCCCCGCCCAACGAAAGCCCCCAGACCCAAATGGAGAGGGGCTGCTTGGGGGCCCCCTGGGGGCCCTTCAGGCCAGCTAGGTCTTTGGATCCTGGCTCCTTCGCTTTGGGAGCTGTTGCGGCAGTTGGGCATGTTGGCCGGAGAGTGCTTCTCGGGCCGCGAACTGCAACCTTGCAGGTACCTCCCAGGTTCCCGGCCCAACCAAAACCCCCAGACCCAAATGGAGAGGGGCTGCTTGGGGGCCCCCTGGGGGCCCTTCAGGCCAGCTAGGTCTTTGGGTCCTGGCTCCTTCGCTTTGGGAGCTGTTGCTGCAGTTGGGCATGTTGGCCGGAGAGTGCTTCTCGTGCCTCGAACTGTAAACTTGCAGGTACCTCCCAGGTTCCCGGCCCAACGAAAGCCCCCAGACCCAAATGGAGAGGGGCTGCTTGGGGGCCCCCTGGGGGCCCTTCAGGCCAGCTAGGTCTTTGGGTCCTGGCTCCTTCGGTTTGGGAGCTGTTGCTGCAGTTGGGCATGTTGGCCGGAGAGTGCTTCTCGGGCCGCGAACTGCAAACTTGCAGGATTCTCCCAGGTTCCCGGCCCAACGAAAGCCCCCAGACCCAAATTGAGAGGGGCTGCTTGGGGCCCCCCTGGGGGCCCTTCAGGCCAGCTAGGTCTTTGGGTCCTGGCTCCTTCGGTTTGGGAGCTGTTGCTGCAGTTGGGCATGTTGGCCGGAGAGTGCTTCTCGGGCCGCGAACTGCAACCTTGCAGGTACCTCCCAGGTTCCCGGCCCAACGAAAACCCCCAGACCCAAATGGAGAGGGGCTGCTTGGGGGCCCCCTGGGGGCACTTCAGGCCAGCTAGGTCTTTGGGTCCTGGCTCCTTCGGTTTGGGAGCTGTTGCTGCAGTTGGGCATGTTGGCCGGAGAGTGCTTCTCGGGCCTCGAACTGTAACCTTGCAGGTACCTCTCAGGTATACATGCCCAACGAAAGCCCCCAGACCCAAATGGAGAGGGGCTGCTTGGTGGCCTTCTGGGGGCCCTTCAGGCCAGCTAGGTCTTTGGGTCCTGGCTCCTTCGCTTTGGGAGCTGTTGCTGGATATTGGGCATGTTGGCCGGAGAGTGCTTCTCGGGCCGCGAACTGCAACCTTGCAGGATTCTCCCAGGTTCCCGGCCCAACGAAAGCCCCCAGACCCAAATGGAGAGGGGCTGCTTGGGGGCCCCCTGGGGGCCCTTCAGGCCAGCTAGGTCTTTGGGTCCTGGCTCCTTCGCTTTGGGAGCTGTTGCTGCAGTTGGGCATGTTGGCCGGAGAGTGCTTCTCGGGCCGCGAACTGCAACCTTGCATGAATCTCCCAGGTTCCCCGCCCAACGAAAGCCCCCAGACCCAAATGGAGAGGGGCTGCTTGGGGGCCCCCTGGGGGCACTTCAGGCCAGCTAGGTCTTTGGGTCCTGGCTCCTTCGCTTTGGGAGCTGTTGCTGCAGTTGGGCATGTTGGCCGGAGAGTGCTTCTCGGGCCGCGAACTGTAACCTTGCAGGTACCTCTCAGGTATACATGCCCAACGAAAGCCCCCAGACCCAAATGGAGAGGAGCTCCTTGGGGGCCCCATGGGGGCCCTTCAGGCCAGCTAGGTCTTTGGGTCCTGGCTCCTTCGGTTTGGGAGCTGTTGCTGCAGTTGGGCATGTTGGCCGGAGAGTGCTTCTCGGGCCGCGAACTACAACCTTGCAGGAATCTCCCAGGTTCCATGCCCAACGAAAGCCCCCAGACCCAAATGGAGAGGGGCTGCTTGGGGGCCCCCTGGGGGCCCTTCAGGCCAGCTAGGTCTTTGGGTCCTGGCTCCTTCGGTTTGGGAGCTGTTGCTGCAGTTGGGCATGTTGGCCGGAGAGTGCTTCTCGGGCCGCGAACTGCAACCTTGCAGGATTCTCCCAGGTTCCCGGCCCAACGAAAGCCCCCAGACCCAAATGGAGAGGGGCTGCTTGGGGGCCCCCTGGGGGCCCTTCAGGCCAGCTAGGTCTTTGGGTCCTGGCTCCTTCGGTTTGGGAGCTGTTGCTGCAGTTGGGCATGTTGGCCGGAGAGTGCTTCTCGGGCCGCGAACTGCAACCTTGCAGGTACCTCCCAGGTATCCATGCCCAACGAAAGCCCCCAGACCCAAATGGAGAGGGACTGCTTGGGGACCCCCTGGGGGCCCTTCAGGCCAGCTAGGTCTTTGGGTCCTGGCTCCTTCGGTTTGGGAGCTGTTGCTGCAGTTGGGCATGTTGGCCGGAGAGTGCTTCTCGGGCCGCGAACTGTAACCTTGCAGGTACCTCTCAGGTATACATGCCCAACGAAAGCCCCCAGACCCAAATGGAGAGGAGCTCCTTGGGGGCCCCATGGGGGCCCTTCAGGCCAGCTAGGTCTTTGGGTCCTGGCTCCTTCGGTTTGGGAGCTGTTGCTGCAGTTGTGCATGTTGGCCGGAGAGTGCTTCTCGGGCCGCGAACTACAACCTTGCAGGAATCTCCCAGGTTCCATGCCCAACGAAAGCCCCCAGACCCAAATGGAGAGGGGCTGCTTGGGGGCCCCCTGGGGGCCCTTCAGGCCAGCTAGGTCTTTGGGTCCTGGCTCCTTCGGTTTGGGAGCTGTTGCTGCAGTTGGGCATGTTGGCCGGAGAGTGCTTCTCGGGCCGCGAACTGCAACCTTGCAGGATTCTCCCAGGTTCCCGGCCCAACGAAAGCCCCCAGACCCAAATGGAGAGGGGCTGCTTGGGGGCCCCCTGGGGGCCCTTCAGGCCAGCTAGGTCTTTGGGTCCTGGCTCCTTCGCTTTGGGAGCTGTTGCTGCAGTTGGGCATGTTGGCCGGAGAGTGCTTCTCGGGCCGCGAACTGTAACCTTGCAGGTACCTCTCAGGTATACATGCCCAACGAAAGCCCCCAGACCCAAATGGAGAGGGACTGCTTGGGGACCCCCTGGGGGCACTTCAGGCCAGCTAGGTCTTTGGGTCCTGGCTCCTTCGCTTTGGGAGCTGTTGCTGGATATTGGGCATGTTGGCCGGAGAGTGCTTCTCGGGCCGCGAACTGTAACTTGCAGGTACCTCTCAGGTATACATGCCCAACGAAAGCCCCCAGACCCAAATGGAGAGGGGCTGCTTGGTGGCCCCCTGGTGGCCCTTCAGGCCAGCTAGGTCTTTGTGTCCTGGCTCCTTCGGTTTGGGAGCTGTTGCTGCAGTTGGGCATGTTGGCCGGAGGGTGCTTCTCGGGCCTCGAACTGCAACCTTGCAGGAATCTCCCAGGTTCCCGGCCCAACGAAAGCCCCCAGACCCAAATGGAGAGGGGCTGCTTGGGGGCCCCCTGGGGGCCCTTCAGGCCAGCTAGGTCTTTGGGTCCTGGCTCCTTCGGTTTGGGAGCTGTTGCTGCAGTTGGGCATGTTGGCCGGAGAGTGCTTCTCGGGCCGCGAACTGCAACTTTGCATGAATCTCCCAGGTTCCCCGCCCAACGAAAGCCCCCAGACCCAAATGGAGAGGGGCTGCTTGGGGACCCCCTGGGGGCACTTCAGGCCAGCTAGGTCTTTGGGTCCTGGCTCCTTCGGTTTGGGAGCTGTTGCTGCAGTTGGGCATGTTGGCCGGAGAGTGCTTCTCGGGCCGCGAACTGTAACCTTGCAGGTACCTCTCAGGTATACATGCCCAACGAAAGCCCCCAGACCCAAATTGAGAGGGGCTGCTTGGGGGCACCCTGGGGGCCCTTCAGGCCAGCTAGGTCTTTGTGTCCTGGCTCATTTGGTTTGGGAGCTCTTGCTGCAGTTGGGCATGTTGGCTGGAGAGTGCTTCTCGGGCCTCGAACTGCAACCTTGCAGGAATCTCCCAGATTCCCGGCCCAACAAAAGCCCCCAGACCCAAATGGAGAGGGGCTGCTTGGGGGCCCTCTGGGGCCCTTCAGGCCAGCTAGGTCTTTGGGTCCTGGCTCCTTCGGTTTGGGAGCTGTTGCTGCAGTTGGGCATGTTGGCCGGAGAGTGCTTCTCCGGCCGCGAACTGCAACCTTGCAGGTACCTCCCAGGTTCCCGGCCCAACTAAAGCCCCCAGACCCAAATGGAGAGGAGCTCCTTGGGGGCCCCATGGGGGCCCTTCAGTCCAGCTAGATCTTTGGGTCCTGGCTCCTTCGGTTTGGGAGCTGTTGCTGCAGTTGGGCATGTTGGCCGGAGAGTGCTTCTCGGGACGCGAACTGCAACCTTGCAGGAATCTCCCAGGTATACATGCCCAACGAAAGCCCCCAGACCCAAATTGAGAGGGGCTGCTTGGGGACCCCCTGGGGGCCCTTCAGGCCAGCTAGGTCTTTGGGTCCTGGCTCCTTCGCTTTGGGAGCTGTTGCTGCAGTTGGGCATGTTGGCCGGAGAGTGCTTCTCGGGCCGCGAACTGCAACCTTGCAGGATTCTCCCAGGTTCCCGGCCCAACGAAAGCCCCCAGACCCAAATTGAGAGGGGCTGCTTGGGGCCCCCCTGGGGGCCCTTCAGGCCAGCTAGGTCTTTGGGTCCTGGCTCCTTCGGTTTGGGAGCTGTTGCTGCAGTTGGGCATGTTGGCCGGAGAGTGCTTCTCGGGCCGCGAACTGCAACCTTGCAGGTACCTCCCAGGTTCCCGGCCCAACAAAAACCCCCAGACCCAAATGGAGAGGGGCTGCTTGGGGGCCCCCTGGGGGCCCTTCAGGCCAGCTAGGTCTTTGGGTCCTGGCTCCTTCGGTTTGGGAGCTGTTGCTGCAGTTGGGCATGTTGGCCGGAGAGTGCTTCTCGGGCCGCGAACTGTAACCTTGCAGGTACCTCTCAGGTATACATGCCCAACGAAAGCCCCCAGACCCAAATGGAGAGGGGCTGCTTGGTGGCCTTCTGGGGGCCCTTCAGGCCAGCTAGGTCTTTGGGTCCTGGCTCCTTCGCTTTGGGAGCTGTTGCTGGATATTGGGCATGTTGGCCGGAGAGTGCTTCTAGGGCCGCGAACTGCAACCTTGCTGGTATCTCCCAGGTTCCCGGCCCAACGAAAGCCCCCAGACCCAAATGGAGAGGGGCTGCTTGGGGGCCCCCTGGGGGCCCTTCAGGCCAGCTAGGTCTTTGGGTCCTGGCTCCTTCGGTTTGGGAGCTGTTGCTGCAGTTGGGCATGTTGGCCGGAGAGTGCTTCTCCGGCCGCGAACTGCAACCTTGCAGGAATCTCCCAGGTTCCCGGCCCAACGAAAGCCCCCAGACCCAAATGGAGAGGGGCTGCTTGGGGGCCCCCTGGGGGCCCTTCAGGCCAGCTAGGTCTTTGGGTCCTGGCTCCTTCGGTTTGGGAGCTGTTGCTGCAGTTGGGCATGTTTGCCGGAGAGTGCTTCTCGGGCCGCGAACTGTAACCTTGCAGGATTCTCCCAGGTATCCATGCCCAACGAAAGCCCCCAGACCCAAATGGAGAGGGACTGCTTGGGGACCCCCTGGGGGCACTTCAGGCCAGCTAGGTCTTTGGGTCCTGGCTCCTTCGCTTTGGGAGCTGTTGCTGCAGTTGGGCATGTTGGCCGGAGAGTGCTTCTCGGGCCGCGAACTGTAACCTTGCAGGTACCTCTCAGGTATACATGCCCAACGAAAGCCCCCAGACCCAAATGGAGAGGAGCTCCTTGGGGGCCCCATGGGGGCCCTTCAGGCCAGCTAGGTCTTTGGGTCCTGGCTCCTTCGGTTTGGGAGCTGTTGCTGCAGTTGGGCATGTTGGCCGGAGAGTGCTTCTCGGGCCGCGAACTACAACCTTGCAGGAATCTCCCAGGTTCCATGCCCAACGAAAGCCCCCAGACCCAAATGGAGAGGGGCTGCTTGGGGGCCCCCTGGGGGCCCTTCAGGCCAGCTAGGTCTTTGGGTCCTGGCTCCTTCGGTTTGGGAGCTGTTGCTGCAGTTGGGCATGTTGGCCGGAGAGTGCTTCTCGGGCCGCGAACTGCAACCTTGCAGTTACCTCTCAGGTATACATGCCCAACGAAAGCCCCCAGACCCAAATTGAGAGGGGCTGCTTGGGGGCCCCCTGGGGGCCCTTCAGGCCAGCTAGGTCTTTGGGTCCTGGCTCATTCGGTTTGGGAGCTGTTGCTGCAGTTGGGCATGTTGGCCGGAGAGTGCTTCTCGGGCCGCGAACTGCAACCTTGCAGGAATCTCCCAGGTTCCCGGCCCAACAAAAGCCCCCAGACCCAAATGGAGAGGGGCTGCTTGGGGGCCCCCTGGGGGCCCTTCAGGCCAGCTAGGTCTTTGGGTCCTGGCTCATTCGGTTTGGGAGCTGTTGCTGCAGTTGGGCATGTTGGCCGGAGAGTGCTTCTCGGGCCGCGAACTGCAACCTTGCAGGTACCTCTCAGGTATCCATGCCCAACGAAAGCCCCCAGACCCAAATTGAGAGGGGCTGCTTGGGGCCCCCCTGGGGGCCCTTCAGGCCAGCTAGGTCTTTGGGTCCTGGCTCCTTCGGTTTGGGAGCTGTTGCTGCAGTTGGGCATGTTGGCCGGAGAGTGCTTCTCGGGCCGCGAACTGTAACCTTGCAGGTACCTCCCAGGTATCCATGCCCAACGAAAGCCCCCAGACCCAAATGGAGAGGGACTGCTTGGGGACCCCCTGGGGGCACTTCAGGCCAGCTAGGTCTTTGGGTCCTGGCTCCTTCGCTTTGGGAGCTGTTGCTGCAGTTGGGCATGTTGGCCGGAGAGTGCTTCTCGGGCCGCGAACTGTAACCTTGCAGGTACCTCTCAGGTATACATGCCCAACGAAAGCCCCCAGACCCAAATGGAGAGGAGCTCCTTGGGGGCCCCATGGGGGCCCTTCAGGCCAGCTAGGTCTTTGGGTCCTGGCTCCTTCGGTTTGGGAGCTGTTGCTGCAGTTGGGCATGTTGGCCGGAGAGTGCTTCTCGGGCCGCGAACTACAACCTTGCAGGAATCTCCCAGGTTCCATGCCCAACGAAAGCCCCCAGACCCAAATGGAGAGGGGCTGCTTGGGGGCCCCCTGGGGGCCCTTCAGGCCAGCTAGGTCTTTGGGTCCTGGCTCCTTCGGTTTGGGAGCTGTTGCTGCAGTTGGGCATGTTGGCCGGAGAGTGCTTCTCGGGCCGCGAACTGCAACCTTGCAGGATTCTCCCAGGTTCCCGGCCCAACGAAAGCCCCCAGACCCAAATGGAGAGGGGCTGCTTGGGGGCCCCCTGGGGGCCCTTCAGGCCAGCTAGGTCTTTGGGTCCTGGCTCCTTCGCTTTGGGAGCTGTTGCTGCAGTTGGGCATGTTGGCCGGAGAGTGCTTCTCGGGCCGCGAACTGTAACCTTGCAGGTACCTCCCAGGTATCCATGCCCAACGAAAGCCCCCAGACCCAAATGGAGAGGGACTGCTTGGGGACCCCCTGGGGGCCCTTCAGGCCAGCTAGGTCTTTGGGTCCTGGCTCCTTCGCTTTGGGAGCTGTTGCTGCAGTTGGGCATGTTGGCCGGAGAGTGCTTCTCGGGCCGCGAACTGTAACTTGCAGGTACCTCTCAGGTATACATGCCCAACGAAAGCCCCCAGACCCAAATGGAGAGGGGCTGCTTGGTGGCCCCCTGGGGGCCCTTCAGGCCAGCTAGGTCTTTGGGTCCTGGCTCCTTCGGTTTGGGAGCTGTTGCTGCAGTTGGGCATGTTGGCCGGAGAGTGCTTCTCGGGCCGCGAACTGCAACCTTGCAGGAATCTCCCAGGTTCCCGGCCCAACGAAAGCCCCCAGACCCAAATGGAGAGGGGCTGCTTGGGGGCCCCCTGGGGGCCCTTCAGGCCAGCTAGGTCTTTGGGTCCTGGCTCCTTCGGTTTGGGAGCTGTTGCTGCAGTTGGGCATGTTGGCCGGAGAGTGCTTCTCGGGCCGCGAACTGCAACCTTGAAGGAATCTCCCAGGTTCCCCGCCCAACGAAAGCCCCCAGACCCAAATGGAGAGGGGCTGCTTGGGGACCCCCTGGGGGCCCTTCAGGCCAGCTAGGTCTTTGGGTCCTGGCTCCTTCGGTTTGGGAGCTGTTGCTGCAGTTGGGCATGTTGGCCGGAGAGTGCTTCTCGGGCCGCGAACTGTAACCTTGCAGGTACCTCTCAGGTATACATGCCCAACGAAAGCCCCCAGACCCAAATTGAGAGGGGCTGCTTGGGGGCACCCTGGGGGCCCTTCAGGCCAGCTAGGTCTTTGTGTCCTGGCTCATTTGGTTTGGGAGCTGTTGCTGCAGTTGGGCATGTTGGCTGGAGAGTGCTTCTCGGGCCTCGAACTGCAACCTTGCAGGAATCTCCCAGATTCCCGGCCCAACAAAAGCCCCCAGACCCAAATGGAGAGGGGCTGCTTGGGGGCCCCCTGGGGGCCCTTCAGGCCAGCTAGGTCTTTGGGTCCTGGCTCCTTCGGTTTGGGAGCTGTTGCTGCAGTTGGGCATGTTGGCCGGAGAGTGCTTCTCCGGCCGCGAACTGCAACCTTGCAGGTACCTCCCAGGTTCCCGGCCCAACTAAAGCCCCCAGACCCAAATGGAGAGGAGCTCCTTGGGGGCCCCATGGGGGCCCTTCAGGCCAGCTAGATCTTTGGGTCCTGGCTCCTTCGGTTTGGGAGCTGTTGCTGCAGTTGGGCATGTTGGCCGGAGAGTGCTTCTCGGGACGCGAACTGCAACCTTGCAGGAATCTCCCAGGTATACATGCCCAACGAAAGCCCCCAGACCCAAATTGAGAGGGGCTGCTTGGGGGCCCCCTGGGGGCCCTTCAGGCCAGCTAGGTCTTTGGGTCCTGGCTCCTTCGGTTTGGGAGCTGTTGCTGCAGTTGGGCATGTTGGCCGGAGAGTACTTCTCGGGCCTTGAACTGCAACCTTGCAGGATTCTCCCAGGTTCCCGGCCCAACGAAAGCCCCCAGACCCAAATTGAGAGGGGCTGCTTGGGGCCCCCCTGGGGGCCCTTCAGGCCAGCTAGGTCTTTGGGTCCTGGCTCCTTCGGTTTGGGAGCTGTTGCTGCAGTTGGGCATGTTGGCCGGAGAGTGCTTCTCGGGCAGCGAACTGCAACCTTGCAGGTACCTCCCAGGTTCCCGGCCCAACGAAAACCCCCAGACCCAAATGGAGAGGGGCTGATTGGGGGCCCCCTGGGGGCCCTTCAGGCCAGCTAGGTCTTTGGGTCCTGGCTCCTTCGGTTTGGGAGCTGTTGCTGCAGTTGGGCATGTTGGCCGGAGAGTGCTTCTCGGGACGCGAACTGTAACCTTGCAGGTACCTCTCAGGTATACATGCCCAACGAAAGCCCCCAGACCCAAATGGAGAGGGGCTGCTTGGTGGCCTTCTGGGGGCCCTTCAGGCCAGCTAGGTCTTTGGGTCCTGGCTCCTTCGCTTTGGGAGCTGTTGCTGGATATTGGGCATGTTGGCCGGAGAGTGCTTCTCGGGCCGCGAACTGCAACCTTGCTGGTATCTCCCAGGTTCCCGGCCCAACGAAAGCCCCCAGACCCAAATGGAGAGGGGCTGCTTGGGGGCCCCCTGGGGGCCCTTCAGGCCAGCTAGGTCTTTGGGTCCTGGCTCCTTCTGTTTGGGAGCTGTTGCTGCAGTTGGGCATGTTGGCCGGAGAGTGCTTCTCGGGCCGCGAACTGCAACCTTGCAGGAATCTCCCAGGTTCCCGGCCCAACGAAAGCCCCCAGACCCAAATGGAGAGGGGCTGCTTGGGGGCCCCCTGGGGGCCCTTCAGGCCAGCTAGGTCTTTGGGTCCTGGCTCCTTCGGTTTGGGAGCTGTTGCTGCAGTTGGGCATGTTGGCCGGAGAGTGCTTCTCGGGCCGCGAACTGCAACCTTGCATGAATCTCCCAGGTTCCCCGCCCAACGAAAGCCCCCAGACCCAAATGGAGAGGGACTGCTTGGGGACCCCCTGGGGGCACTTCAGGCCAGCTAGGTCTTTGGGTCCTGGCTCCTTCGGTTTGGGAGCTGTTGCTGCAGTTGGGCATGTTGGCCGGAGAGTGCTTCTCGGGCCGCGAACTGCAACCTTGCAGGAATCTCCCAGGTTCCCGGCCCAACAAAAGCCCCCAGACCCAAATGGAGAGGGGCTGCTTGGGGGCCCCCTGGGGGCCCTTCAGGCCAGCTAGGTCTTTGGGTCCTGGCTCATTCGGTTTGGGAGCTGTTGCTGCAGTTGGGCATGTTGGCCGGAGAGTGCTTCTCGGGCCGCGAACTGCAACCTTGCAGGTACCTCTCAGGTATCCATGCCCAACGAAAGCCCCCAGACCCAAATTGAGAGGGGCTGCTTGGGGCCCCCCTGGGGGCCCTTCAGGCCAGCTAGGTCTTTGGGTCCTGGCTCCTTCGGTTTGGGAGCTGTTGCTGCAGTTGGGCATGTTGGCCGGAGAGTGCTTCTCGGGCCGCGAACTGTAACCTTGCAGGTACCTCCCAGGTATCCATGCCCAACGAAAGCCCCCAGACCCAAATGGAGAGGGACTGCTTGGGGACCCCCTGGGGGCACTTCAGGCCAGCTAGGTCTTTGGGTCCTGGCTCCTTCGCTTTGGGAGCTGTTGCTGCAGTTGGGCATGTTGGCCGGAGAGTGCTTCTCGGGCCGCGAACTGTAACCTTGCAGGTACCTCTCAGGTATACATGCCCAACGAAAGCCCCCAGACCCAAATGGAGAGGAGCTCCTTGGGGGCCCCATGGGGGCCCTTCAGGCCAGCTAGGTCTTTGGGTCCTGGCTCCTTCGGTTTGGGAGCTGTTGCTGCAGTTGGGCATGTTGGCCGGAGAGTGCTTCTCGGGCCGCGAACTACAACCTTGCAGGAATCTCCCAGGTTCCATGCCCAACGAAAGCCCCCAGACCCAAATGGAGAGGGGCTGCTTGGGGGCCCCCTGGGGGCCCTTCAGGCCAGCTAGGTCTTTGGGTCCTGGCTCCTTCGCTTTGGGAGCTGTTGCTGCAGTTGGGCATGTTGGCCGGAGAGTGCTTCTCGGGCCGCGAACTGCAACCTTGCAGTTACCTCTCAGGTATACATGCCCAACGAAAGCCCCCAGACCCAAATTGAGAGGGGCTGCTTGGGGGCCCCCTGGGGGCCCTTCAGGCCAGCTAGGTCTTTGGGTCCTGCCTCATTCGGTTTGGGAGCTGTTGCTGCAGTTGGGCATGTTGGCCGGAGAGTGCTTCTCGGGCCGCGAACTGCAACCTTGCAGGAATCTCCCAGGTTCCCGGCCCAACAAAAGCCCCCAGACCCAAATGGAGAGGGGCTGCTTGGGGGCCCCCTGGGGGCCCTTCAGGCCAGCTAGGTCTTTGGGTCCTGGCTCATTCGGTTTGGGAGCTGTTGCTGCAGTTGGGCATGTTGGCCGGAGAGTGCTTCTCGGGCCGCGAACTGCAACCTTGCAGGTACCTCTCAGGTATCCATGCCCAACGAAAGCCCCCAGACCCAAATTGAGAGGGGCTGCTTGGGGCCCCCCTGGGGGCCCTTCAGGCCAGCTAGGTCTTTGGGTCCTGGCTCCTTCGGTTTGGGAGCTGTTGCTGCAGTTGGGCATGTTGGCCGGAGAGTGCTTCTCGGGCCGCGAACTGTAACCTTGCAGGTACCTCCCAGGTATCCATGCCCAACGAAAGCCCCCAGACCCAAATGGAGAGGGACTGCTTGGGGACCCCCTGGGGGCACTTCAGGCCAGCTAGGTCTTTGGGTCCTGGCTCCTTCGCTTTGGGAGCTGTTGCTGCAGTTGGGCATGTTGGCCGGAGAGTGCTTCTCGGGCCGCGAACTGTAACCTTGCAGGTACCTCTCAGGTATACATGCCCAACGAAAGCCCCCAGACCCAAATGGAGAGGAGCTCCTTGGGGGCCCCATGGGGGCCCTTCAGGCCAGCTAGGTCTTTGGGTCCTGGCTCCTTCGGTTTGGGAGCTGTTGCTGCAGTTGGGCATGTTGGCCGGAGAGTGCTTCTCGGGCCGCGAAATGCAACCTTGCAGGAATCTCCCAGGTTCCATGCCCAACGAAAGCCCCCAGACCCAAATTGAGAGGGGCTGCTTGGGGGCCCCCTGGGGGCCCTTCAGGCCAGCTAGGTCTTTGGGTCCTGGCTCCTTCGGTTTGGGAGCTGTTGCTGCAGTTGGGCATGTTGGCCGGAGAGTGCTTCTCGGGCCGCGAACTGCAACCTTGCAGGATTCTCCCAGGTTCCCGGCCCAACGAAAGCCCCCAGACCCAAATGGAGAGGGGCTGCTTGGGGGCCCCCTGGGGGCCCTTCAGGCCAGCTAGGTCTTTGGGTCCTGGCTCCTTCGCTTTGGGAGCTGTTGCTGCAGTTGGGCATGTTGGCCGGAGAGTGCTTCTCGGGCCGCGAACTGTAACCTTGCAGGTACCTCCCAGGTATCCATGCCCAACGAAAGCCCCCAGACCCAAATGGAGAGGGACTGCTTGGGGACCCCCTGGGGGCACTTCAGGCCAGCTAGGTCTTTGGGTCCTGGCTCCTTCGCTTTGGGAGCTGTTGCTGCAGTTGGGCATGTTGGCCGGAGAGTGCTTCTCGGGCCGCGAACTGTAACTTGCAGGTACCTCTCAGGTATACATGCCCAACGAAAGCCCCCAGACCCAAATGGAGAGGGGCTGCTTGGTGGCCCCCTGGGGGCCCTTCAGGCCAGCTAGGTCTTTGGGTCCTGGCTCCTTCGGTTTGGGAGCTGTTGCTGCAGTTGGGCATGTTGGCCGGAGAGTGCTTCTCGGGCCGCGAACTGCAACCTTGCAGGAATCTCCCAGGTTCCCGGCCCAACGAAAGCCCCCAGACCCAAATGGAGAGGGGCTGCTTGGGGGCCCCCTGGGGGCCCTTCAGGCCAGCTAGGTCTTTGGGTCCTGGCTCCTTCGGTTTGGGAGCTGTTGCTGCAGTTGGGCATGTTGGCCGGAGAGTGCTTCTCGGGCCGCGAACTGCAACCTTGAAGGAATCTCCCAGGTTCCCCGCCCAACGAAAGCCCACAGACCCAAATGGAGAGGGGCTGCTTGGGGACCCCCTGGGGGCACTTCAGGCCAGCTAGGTCTTTGGGTCCTGGCTCCTTCGGTTTGGGAGCTGTTGCTGCAGTTGGGCATGTTGGCCGGAGAGTGCTTCTCGGGCCGCGAACTGTAACCTTGCAGGTACCTCTCAGGTATACATGCCCAACGAAAGCCCCCAGACCCAAATTGAGAGGGGCTGCTTGGGGGCACCCTGGGGGCCCTTCAGGCCAGCTAGGTCTTTGTGTCCTGGCTCATTTGGTTTGGGAGCTGTTGCTGCAGTTGGGCATGTTGGCTGGAGAGTGCTTCTCGGGCCTCGAACTGCAACCTTGCAGGAATCTCCCAGATTCCCGGCCCAACAAAAGCCCCCAGACCCAAATGGAGAGGGGCTGCTTGGGGGCCCCCTGGGGGCCCTTCAGGCCAGCTAGGTCTTTGGGTCCTGGCTCCTTCGGTTTGGGAGCTGTTGCTGCAGTTGGGCATGTTGGCCGGAGAGTGCTTCTCCGGCCGCGAACTGCAACCTTGCAGGTACCTCCCAGGTTCCCGGCCCAACTAAAGCCCCCAGACCCAAATGGAGAGGAGCTGCTTGGGGGCCCCATGGGGGCCCTTCAGGCCAGCTAGATCTTTGGGTCCTGGCTCCTTCGGTTTGGGAGCTGTTGCTGCAGTTGGGCATGTTGGCCGGAGAGTGCTTCTCGGGACGCGAACTGCAACCTTGCAGGAATCTCCCAGGTATACATGCCCAACGAAAGCCCCCAGACCCAAATTGAGAGGGGCTGCTTGGGGGCCCCCTGGGGGCCCTTCAGGCCAGCTAGGTCTTTGGGTCCTGGCTCCTTCGGTTTGGGAGCTGTTGCTGCAGTTGGGCATGTTGGCCGGAGAGTACTTCTCGGGCCTTGAACTGCAACCTTGCAGGATTCTCCCAGGTTCCCGGCCCAACGAAAGCCCCCAGACCCAAATGGAGAGGGGCTGCTTGGGGGCCCCCTGGGGGCCCTTCAGGCCAGCTAGGTCTTTGGGTCCTGGCTCCTTCGCTTTGGGAGCTGTTGCTGCAGTTGGGCATGTTGGCCGGAGAGTGCTTCTCGGGCCGCGAACTGCAACCTTGCAGGTACCTCCCAGGTTCCCGGCCCAACGAAAACCCCCAGACCCAAATGGAGAGGGGCTGCTTGGGGGCCCCCTGGGGGCCCTTCAGGCCAGCTAGGTCTTTGGGTCCTGGCTCCTTCGGTTTGGGAGCTGTTGCTGCAGTTGGGCATGTTGGCCGGAGAGTGCTTCTCGGGACGCGAACTGTAACCTTGCAGGTACCTCTCAGGTATACATGCCCAACGAAAGCCCCCAGACCCAAATGGAGAGGGGCTGCTTGGTGGCCTTCTGGGGGCCCTTCAGGCCAGCTAGGTCTTTGGGTCCTGGCTCCTTCGCTTTGGGAGCTGTTGCTGGATATTGGGCATGTTGGCCGGAGAGTGCTTCTCGGGCCGCGAACTGCAACCTTGCTGGTATCTCCCAGGTTCCCGGCCCAACGAAAGCCCCCAGACCCAAATGGAGAGGGGCTGCTTGGGGGCCCCCTGGGGGCCCTTCAGGCCAGCTAGGTCTTTGGGTCCTGGCTCCTTCTGTTTGGGAGCTGTTGCTGCAGTTGGGCATGTTGGCCGGAGAGTGCTTCTCGGGCCGCGAACTGCAACCTTGCAGGAATCTCCCAGGTTCCCGGCCCAACGAAAGCCCCCAGACCCAAATGGAGAGGGGCTGCTTGGGGGCCCCCTGGGGGCCCTTCAGGCCAGCTAGGTCTTTGGGTCCTGGCTCCTTCGCTTTGGGAGCTGTTGCTGCAGTTGGGCATGTTGGCCGGAGAGTGCTTCTCGGGCCGCGAACTGCAACCTTGCAGGAATCTCCCAGGTTCCCGGCCCAACAAAAGCCCCCAGACCCAAATGGAGAGGGGCTGCTTGGGGGCCCCCTGGGGGCACTTCAGGCCAGCTAGGTCTTTGGGTCCTGGCTCCTTCGCTTTGGGAGCTGTTGCTGCAGTTGGGCATGTTGGCCTCAGAATGCTTCTCCGGCCGCGAACTGCAACCTTGCAGGTACCTCCCAGGTTCCCGGCCCAACTAAAGCCCCCAGACCCAAATGGAGAGGAGCTCCTTGGGGTCCCCTGGGGGCCCTTCAGGCCAGCTAGGTCTTTGGGTCCTGGCTCCTTCGGTTTGGGAGCTGTTGCTGCAGTTGGGCATGTTGGCCGGAGAGTGCTTCTCGGGCCGCGAACTGCAACCTTGCAGGAATCTCCCAGGTTCCATGCCCAACGAAAGCCCCCAGACCCAAATTGAGAGGGGCTGCTTGGGTGCCCCCTGGGGGCCCTTCAGGCCAGCTAGGTCTTTGGGTCCTGGCTCCTTCGGTTTGGGAGCTGTTGCTGCAGTTGGGCATGTTGGCCGGAGAGTGCTTCTCGGGCCACGAACTGCAACCTTGCAGGATTCTCCCAGGTTCCCGGCCTAACGAAAACCCCCAGACCCAAATTGAGAGGGGCTGCTTGGGGACCCCCTGGGAGCCCTTCAGGCCAGCTAGGTCTTTGGGTCCTGGCTCCTTCGCTTTGGGAGCTGTTGCTGCAGTTGGGCATGTTGGCCGGAGAGTGCTTCTCGGGCCGCGAACTGCAACCTTGCAGGATTCTCCCAGGTTCCCGGCCCAACGAAAGCCCCCAGACCCAAATGGAGAGGGGCTGCTTGGGGCCCCCCTGGGGGCCCTTCAGGCCAGCTAGGTCTTTTGGTCCTGGCTCCTTCGGTTTGGGAGCTGTTGCTGCAGTTGGGCATGTTGGCCGGAGAGTGCTTCTCGGGCCGCGAACTGCAACCTTGCAGGTACCTCCCAGGTTCCCGGCCCAACGAAAACCCCCAGACCCAAATGGAGAGGGGCTGCTTGGGGGCCCCCTGGGGGCCCTTCAGGCCAGCTAGGTCTTTGGGTCCTGGCTCCTTCGCTTTGGGAGCTGTTGCTGCAGTTGGGCATGTTGGCCGGAGAGTGCTTCTCGGGCCTCGAACTGTAACCTTGCAGGAATTTCCCAGGTTCCCGGCCCAACAAAAGCCCCCAGACCCAAATGGAGAGGGGCTGCTTGGGGGCCCCATGGGGGCCCTTCAGGCCAGCTAGGTCTTTGGGTCCTGGCTTCTTCGGTTTGCGAGCTGTTGCTGCAGTTGGGCATGTTGGCCGGAGAGTGCTTCTCGGGCCGCGAACTGCAACCTTGCAGGAATCTCCCATGTTCCATGCACAACGAAAGCCCCCAGACCCAAATGGAGAGGGGCTGCTTGGGGCCCCCCTGGGGGCCCTTCAGGCCAGCTAGGTCTTTGGGTCCTGGCTCCTTCGGTTTGGGAGCTGTTGCTGCAGTTGGGCATGTTGGCCGGAGAGTGCTTCTCGGGCCGCGAACTGCAACCTTGCAGGATTCTCCCAGGTTCCCGGCCCAACGAAAGCCCCCAGACCCAAATTGAGAGGGGCTGCTTGGGGGCCCCCTGGGGGCCCTTCAGGCCAGCTAGGTCTTTGGGTCCTGGCTCCTTCGCTTTGGGAGCTGTTGCTGCAGTTGGGCATGTTGGCCGGAGAGTGCTTCTCGGGCCGCGAAATGTAACCTTGCAGGTACCTCCCAGGTATCCATGCCCAACGAAAGCCCCCAGACCCAAATGGAGAGGGACTGCTTGGGGACCCCCTGGGGGCACTTCAGGCCAGCTAGGTCTTTGGGTCCTGGCTCCTTCGCTTTGGGAGCTGTTGCTGCAGTTGGGCATGTTGGCCGGAGAGTGCTTCTCGGGCCGCGAACTGCAACCTTGCAGGAATCTCCCAGGTTCCCGGCCCAACGAAAGCCCCCAGACCCAAATTGAGAGGGGCTGCTTGGGGGCCCCCTGGGGGCCCTTCAGGCCAGCTAGGTCTTTGGGTCCTGGCTCCTTCGGTTTGGGAGCTGTTGCTGCAGTTGGACATGTTGGCCGGAGAGTGCTTCTCGGGCCGCGAACTGCAACCTTGCAGGAATCTCCCAGGTTCCCCGCCCAACGAAAGCCCCCAGACCCAAATGGAGAGGGGCTGCTTGGGGACCCCCTGGGGGCACTTCAGGCCAGCTAGGTCTTTGGGTCCTGGCTCCTTCGGTTTGGGAGCTGTTGCTGCAGTTGGGCATGTTGGCCGGAGAGTGCTTCTCGGGCCGCGAACTGTAACCTTGCAGGTACCTCTCAGGTATACATGCCCAACGAAAGCCCCCAGACCCAAATTGAGAGGCGCTGCTTGGGGGCACCCTGGGGGCCCTTCAGGCCAGCTAGGTCTTTGTGTCCTGGCTCATTTGGTTTGGGAGCTGTTGCTGCAGTTGGGCATGTTGGCTGGAGAGTGCTTCTCGGGCCTCGAACTGCAACCTTGCAGGAATCTCCCAGATTCCCGGCCCAACAAAAGCCCCCAGACCCAAATGGAGAGGGGCTGCTTGGGGGCCCCCTGGGGGCCCTTCAGGCCAGCTAGGTCTTTGGGTCCTGGCTCCTTCGGTTTGGGAGCTGTTGCTGCAGTTGTGCATGTTGGCCGGAGAGTGCTTCTCCGGCCGCGAACTGCAACCTTGCAGGTACCTCCCAGGTTCCCGGCCCAACTAAAGCCCCCAGACCCAAATGGAGAGGAGCTCCTTGGGGGCCCCATGGGGGCCCTTCAGGCCAGCTAGGTCTTTGGGTCCTGGCTCCTTCGGTTTGGGAGCTGTTGCTGCAGTTGGGCATGTTGGCCGGAAGTGCTTCTCGGGCCGCGAACTGTAACCTTGCAGGTACCTCTCAGGTATACATGCCCAACGAAAGCCCCCAGACCCAAATGGAGAGGAGCTCCTTGGGGGCCCCATGGGGGCCCTTCAGGCCAGCTAGGTCTTTGGGTCCTGGCTCCTTCGGTTTGGGAGCTGTTGCTGCAGTTGGGCATGTTGGCCGGAGAGTGCTTCTCGGGCCGCGAACTACAACCTTGCAGGAATCTCCCAGGTTCCATGCCCAACGAAAGCCCCCAGACCCAAATTGAGAGGGGCTGCTTGGGGGCCCCCTGGGGGCCCTTCAGGCCAGCTAGGTCTTTGGGTCCTGGCTCCTTCGGTTTGGGAGCTGTTGCTGCAGTTGGGCATGTTGGCCGGAGAGTGCTTCTCGGGCCGCGAACTGCAACCTTGCAGGATTCTCCCAGGTTCCCGGCCCAACGAAAGCCCCCAGACCCAAATTGAGAGGGGCTGCTTGGGGGCCCCCTGGGGGCCCTTCAGGCCAGCTAGGTCTTTGGGTCCTGGCTCCTTCGGTTTGGGAGCTGTTGCTGCAGTTGGGCATGTTGGCCGGAGAGTGCTTCTCGGGCCGCGAACTGCAACCTTGCAGGATTCTCCCAGGTTCCCGGCCCAACGAAAGCCCCCAGACCCAAATTGAGAGGGGCTGCTTGGGGCCCCCCTGGGGGCACTTCAGGCCAGCTAGGTCTTTGGGTCCTGGCTCATTCGGTTTGGGAGCTGTTGCTGCAGTTGGGCATGTTGGCCGGAGAGTGCTTCTCGGGCCGCGAACTGTAACCTTGCAGGTACCTCTCAGGTATCCATGCCCAACGAAAGCCCCCAGACCCAAATTGAGAGGGGCTGCTTGGGGCCTCCCTGGGGGCCCTTCAGGCCAGCTAGGTCTTTGGGTCCTGGCTCCTTCGGTTTGGGAGCTGTTGCTGCAGTTGTGCATGTTGGCCGGAGAGTGCTTCTCGGGCCGCGAACTGTAACCTTGCAGGAACCTCTCAGGTATCCATGCCCAACGAAAGCCCCCAGACCCAAATGGAGAGGGACTGCTTGGGGACACCATGGGGGCCCTTCAGGCCAGCTAGGTCTTTGGGTCCTGGCTCCTTCGCTTTGGGAGCTGTTGCTGCAGTTGGGCATGTTGGCCGGAGAGTGCTTCTCGGGCCGCGAACTGTAACCTTGCAGGTACCTCTCAGGTATACATGCCCAACGAAAGCCCCCAGACCCAAATTGAGAGGGGCTGCTTGGGGGCCCCCTGGGGGCCCTTCAGGCCAGCTAGGTCTTTGGGTCCTGGCTCCTTCGGTTTGGGAGCTGTTGCTGCAGTTGGGCATGTTGGCCGGAGAGTGCTTCTCGGGCCGCGAACTGCAACCTTGCAGGTACCTCCAGGTTCCCGGCCCAACGAAAACCCCCAGACCCAAATGGAGAGGGGCTGCTTGGGGGCCCCCTGGGGGCCCTTCAGGCCAGCTAGGTCTTTGGGTCCTGGCTCCTTCGCTTTGGGAGCTGTTGCTGCAGTTGGGCATGTTGGCCGGAGAGTGCTTCTCGGGCCTCGAACTGTAACCTTGCAGGAATCTCCCAGGTTCCCGGCCCAACAAAAGCCCCCAGACCCAAATGGAGAGGGGCTGCTTGGGGGCCCCCTGGGGGCCCTTCAGGCCAGCTAGGTCTTTGTGTCCTGGCTCCTTCGGTTTGGGAGCTGTTGATGCAGTTGGGCATGTTGGCCGGAGAGTGCTTCTCTGGCCGCGAACTGCAACCTTGCAGGATTCTCCCAGGTTCCCGGCCCAACGAAAGCCCCCAGACCCAAATTGAGAGGGGCTGCTTGGGGGCCCCCTGGGGGCCCTTCAGGCCAGCTAGGTCTTTGTGTCCTGGCTCCTTCGCTTTGGGAGCTGTTGCTGCAGTTGGGCATGTTGGCCGGAGAGTGCTTCTCGGGCCGCGAACTGCAACCTTGCAGGTACCTCCCAGGTTCCCGGCCCAACGAAAGCCCCCAGACCCAAATTGAGAGGGGCTGCTTGGGGCCCCCCTGGGGGCCCTTCAGGCCAGCTAGGTCTTTGGGTCCTGGCTCCTTCGGTTTGGGAGCTGTTGCTGCAGTTGGGCATGTTGGCCGGAGAGTGCTTCTCGGGCCGCGAACTGCAACCTTGCAGGTACCTCCCAGGTTCCCGGCCCAACGAAAACCCCCAGACCCAAATGGAGAGGGGCTGCTTGGGGGCCCCCTGGGGGCCCTTCAGGCCAGCTAGGTCTTTGGGTCCTGGCTCCTTCGGTTTGGGAGCTGTTGCTGCAGTTGGGCATGTTGGCCGGAGAGTGCTTCTCGGGCCGCGAACTGCAAACTTGCAGGATTCTCCCAGGTTCCCGGCCCAACGAAAGCCCCCAGACCTAAATGGAGAGGCGCTGCTTGGGGACCCCTGGGGGCCCTTCAGGCCAGCTAGGTCTTTGGGTCCTGGCTCCTTCGGTTTGGGAGCTGTTGCTGCAGTTGGGCATGTTGGCCGGAGAGTGCTTCTCGGGCCGCGAACTGCAACCTTGCAGGATTCTCCCAGGTTCCCGGCCCAACGAAAGCCCCCAGACCCAAATTGAGAGGGGCTGCTTGGGGGCCCCCTGGGGGCCCTTCAGGCCAGCTAGGTCTTTGGGTCCTGGCTCCTTCGCTTTGGGAGCTGTTGCTGCAGTTGGGCATGTTGGCCGGAGAGTGCTTCTCGGGCCGCGAACTGCAACCTTGCATGAATCTCCCAGGTTCCCCGCCCAACGAAAGCCCCCAGACCCAAATGGAGAGGGACTGCTTGGGGACGCCCTGGGGGCCCTTCAGGCCAGCTACGTCTTTGGGTCCTGGCTCATTCGGTTTGGGAGCTGTTGCTGCAGTTGGGCATGTTGGCCGGAGAGTGCTTCTCGGGCCTTGAACTGCAACCTTGCAGGAATCTCCCAGGTTCCTGGCCCAACAAAAGCCCCCAGACCCAAATGGAGAGGGGCTGCTTGGGGGCCCCCTGGGGGCCCTTCAGGCCAGCTAGGTCTTTGGGTCCTGGCTCCTTCGCTTTGGGAGCTGTTGCTGCAGTTGGGCATGTTGGCCGGAGAATGCTTCTCGGGCCGCGAACTGCAACCTTGCAGGTACCTCCCAGGTTCCCGGCCCAACGAAATCCCCCAGACCCAAATGGAGAGGAGCTCCTTGGGGGCCCCATGGGGGCCCTTCAGGCCAGCTAGGTCTTTGGGTCCTGGCTCCTTCGCTTTGGGAGCTGTTGCTGCAGTTGTGCATGTTGGCCGGAGAGTGCTTCTCGGGCCGCGAACTGTAACTTGCAGGTACCTCTCAGGTATACATGCCCAACGAAAGCCCCCAGACCCAAATGGAGAGGGGCTGCTTGGTGGCCTTCTGGGGGCCCTTCAGGCCAGCTAGGTCTTTGTGTCCTGGCTCCTTCGCTTTGGGAGCTGTTGCTGGATATTGGGCATGTTGGCCGGAGAGTGCTTCTCGGGCCGCGAACTGCAACCTTGCAGGAATCTCCCAGGTTCCCGGCCCAACGAAAGACCCCAGACCCAAATGGAGAGGGACTGCTTGGGGACCCCCTGGGGGCACTTCAGGCCAGCTAGGTCTTTGGGTCCTGGCTCCTTCGGTTTGGGAGCTGTTGCTGCAGTTGGGCATGTTGGCCGGAGAGTGCTTCTCGGGCCGCGAACTGTAACCTTGCAGGTACCTCTCAGGTATACATGCCCAACGAAAGCCCCCAGACCCAAATGGAGAGGGGCTGCTTGGGGACCCCCTGGGGGCCCTTCAGGCCAGCTAGGTCTTTGGGTCCTGGCTCCTTCGCTTTGGGAGCTGTTGCTGCAGTTGGGCATGTTGGCCGGAGAGTGCTTCTCGGGCCTCGAACTGCAACCTTGCAGGAATCTCCCAGGTTCCCGGCCCAACGAAAGACCCCAGACCCAAATGGAGAGGGGCTGCTTGGGGGCCCCCTGGGGGCCCTTCAGGCCAGCTAGGTCTTTGGGTCCTGGCTCCTTCGGTTTGGGAGCTGTTGCTGCAGTTGGGCATGTTGGCCGGAGAGTGCTTCTCGGGCCGCGATCTGCAACCTTGCATGAATCTCCCAGGTTCCCCGCCCAACGAAAGCCCCCAGACCCAAATGGAGAGGGGCTGCTTGGGGACCCCCTGGGGGCACTTCAGGCCAGCTAGGTCTTTGGGTCCTGGCTCCTTCGCTTTGGGAGCTGTTGCTGCAGTTGGGCATGTTGGCCGGAGAGTGCTTCTCGGGCCGCGAACTGTAACCTTGCAGGTACCTCTCAGGTATACATGCCCAACGAAAGCCCCCAGACCCAAATGGAGAGGGGCTGCTTGGTGGCCTTCTGGGGGCCCTTCAGGCCAGCTAGGTCTTTGGGTCCTGGCTCCTTCGGTTTGGGAGCTGTTGCTGGATATTGGGCATGTTGGCCGGAGAGTGCTTCTCGGGCCGCGAACTGCAACCTTGCTGGTATCTCCCAGATTCCCGGCCCAACGAAAGCCCCCAGACCCAAATGGAGAGGGGCTGCTTGGGGGCCCCCTGTGGGCCCTTCAGGCCAGCTAGGTCTTTGGGTCCTGGCTCCTTCGCTTTGGGAGCTGTTGCTGCAGTTGGGCATGTTGGCCGGAGAGTGCTTCTCGGGCCGCGAACTGCAACCTTGCATGAATCTCCCAGGTTCCCCGCCCAACGAAAGCCCCCAGACCCAAATGGAGAGGAGCTCCTTGGGGGCCCCATGGGGGCCCTTCAGGCCAGCTAGATCTTTGGGTCCTGGCTCCTTCGCTTTGGGAGCTGTTGCTGCAGTTGGGCATGTTGGCCGGAGAGTGCTTCTCGGGACGCGAACTGCAACCTTGCAGGAATCTCCCAGGTTCCCCGCCCAACGAAAGCCCCCAGACCCAAATGGAGAGGGGCTGCTTGGGGGCCCCCTGGGGGCCCTTCAGGCCAGCTAGGTCTTTGGATCCTGGCTCCTTCGCCTTGGGAGCTGTTGCGGCAGTTGGGCATGTTGGCCGGAGAGTGCTTCTCGGGCCGCGAACTGCAACCTTGCAGGTACCTCCCAGGTTCCCGGCCCAACGAAAACCCCCAGACCCAAATGGAGAGGGGCTGCTTGGGGGCCCCCTGGGGGCACTTCAGGCCAGCTAGGTCTTTGGGTCCTGGCTCCTTCGCTTTGGGAGCTGTTGCTGCAGTTGGGCATGTTGGCCGGAGAGTGCTTCTCGTGCCTCGAACTGTAAACTTGCAGGTACCTCCCAGGTTCCCGGCCCAACGAAAGCCCCCAGACCCAAATGGAGAGGGGCTGCTTGGGGGCCCCCTGGGGGCCCTTCAGGCCAGCTAGGTCTTTGGGTCCTGGCTCCTTCGCTTTGGGAGCTGTTGCTGCAGTTGGGCATGTTGGCCGGAGAGTGCTTCTCGGGCCGCGAACTGCAACCTTGCAGGATTCTCCCAGGTTCCCGGCCCAACGAAAGCCCCCAGACCCAAATTGAGAGGGGCTGCTTGGGGCCCCCCTGGGGGCCCTTCAGGCCAGCTAGGTCTTTGGGTCCTGGCTCCTTCGCTTTGGGAGCTGTTGCTGCAGTTGGGCATGTTGGCCGGAGAGTGCTTCTCGGGCCTCGAACTGTAACCTTGCAGGTACCTCTCAGGTATACATGCCCAACGAAAGCCCCCAGACCCAAATGGAGAGGGGCTGCTTGGTGGCCTTCTGGGGGCCCTTCAGGCCAGCTAGGTCTTTGGGTCCTGGCTCCTTCGCTTTGGGAGCTGTTGCTGCAGTTGGGCATGTTGGCCGGAGAGTGCTTCTCGGGCCGCGAACTGCAACCTTGCAGGATTCTCCCAGGTTCCCGGCCCAACGAAAGCCCCCAGACCCAAATGGAGAGGGGCTGCTTGGGGGCCCCCTGGGGGCCCTTCAGGCCAGCTAGGTCTTTGGGTCCTGGCTCCTTCGCTTTGGGAGCTGTTGCTGCAGTTGGGCATGTTGGCCGGAGAGTGCTTCTCGGGCCGCGAACTGCAACCTTGCATGAATCTCCCAGGTTCCCCGCCCAACGAAAGCCCCCAGACCCAAATGGAGAGGGGCTGCTTGAGGGCCCCCTGGGGGCACTTCAGGCCAGCTAGGTCTTTGGGTCCTGGCTCCTTCGCTTTGGGAGCTGTTGCTGCAGTTGGGCATGTTGGCCGGAGAGTGCTTCTCGGGCCGCGAACTGTAACCTTGCAGGTACCTCTCAGGTATACATGCCCAACGAAAGCCCCCAGACCCAAATGGAGAGGAGCTCCTTGGGGGCCCCATGGGGGCCCTTCAGGCCAGCTAGGTCTTTGGGTCCTGGCTCCTTCGGTTTGGGAGCTGTTGCTGCAGTTGGGCATGTTGGCCGGAGAGTGCTTCTCGGGCCGCGAACTACAACCTTGCAGGAATCTCCCAGGTTCCATGCCCAACGAAAGCCCCCAGACCCAAATGGAGAGGGGCTGCTTGGGGGCCCCCTGGGGGCCCTTCAGGCCAGCTAGGTCTTTGGGTCCTGGCTCCTTCGGTTTGGGAGCTGTTGCTGCAGTTGGGCATGTTGGCCGGAGAGTGCTTCTCGGGCCGCGAACTGCAACCTTGCAGGATTCTCCCAGGTTCCCGGCCCAACGAAAGCCCCCAGACCCAAATGGAGAGGGGCTGCTTGGGGGCCCCCTGGGGGCCCTTCAGGCCAGCTAGGTCTTTGGGTCCTGGCTCCTTCGGTTTGGGAGCTGTTGCTGCAGTTGGGCATGTTGGCCGGAGAGTGCTTCTCGGGCCGCGAACTGCAACCTTGCAGGATTCTCCCAGGTTCCCGGCCCAACGAAAGCCCCCAGACCCAAATGGAGAGGGGCTGCTTGGGGCCCCCCTGGGGGCCCTTCAGGCCAGCTAGGTCTTTGGGTCCTGGCTCATTCGGTTTGGGAGCTGTTGCTGCAGTTGGGCATGTTGGCCGGAGAGTGCTTCTCGGGCCGCGAACTGCAACCTTGCAGGTACCTCTCAGGTATCCATGTCCAACGAAAGCCCCCAGACCCAAATGGAGAGGGGCTGCTTGGGGGCCCCCTGGGGGCCCTTCAGGCCAGCTAGGTCTTTGGGTCCTGGCTCCTTCGGTTTGGGAGCTGTTGCTGCAGTTGGGCATGTTGGCCGGAGAGTGCTTCTCGGGCCGCGAACTGTAACCTTGCAGGTACCTCCCAGGTATCCATGCCCAACGAAAGCCCCCAGACCCAAATGGAGAGGGACTGCTTGGGGACCCCCTGGGGGCCCTTCAGGCCAGCTAGGTCTTTGGGTCCTGGCTCCTTCGGTTTGGGAGCTGTTGCTGCAGTTGGGCATGTTGGCCGGAGAGTGCTTCTCGGGCCGCGAACTGTAACCTTGCTGGTACCTCTCAGGTATACATGCCCAACGAAAGCCCCCAGACCCAAATGGAGAGGAGCTCCTTGGGGGCCCCATGGGGGCCCTTCAGGCCAGCTAGGTCTTTGGGTCCTGGCTCCTTCGGTTTGGGAGCTGTTGCTGCAGTTGTGCATGTTGGCCGGAGAGTGCTTCTCGGGCCGCGAACTACAACCTTGCAGGAATCTCCCAGGTTCCATGCCCAACGAAAGCCCCCAGACCCAAATGGAGAGGGGCTGCTTGGGGGCCCCCTGGGGGCCCTTCAGGCCAGCTAGGTCTTTGGGTCCTGGCTCCTTCGCTTTGGGAGCTGTTGCTGCAGTTGGGCATGTTGGCCGGAGAGTGCTTCTCGGGCCGCGAACTGCAACCTTGCAGGATTCTCCCAGGTTCCCGGCCCAACGAAAGCCCCCAGACCCAAATGGAGAGGGGCTGCTTGGGGGCCCCCTGGGGGCCCTTCAGGCCAGCTAGGTCTTTGGGTCCTGGCTCCTTCGCTTTGGGAGCTGTTGCTGCAGTTGGGCATGTTGGCCGGAGAGTGCTTCTCGGGCCTCGAACTGTAACCTTGCAGGTACCTCTCAGGTATACATGCCCAACGAAAGCCCCCAGACCCAAATGGAGAGGGACTGCTTGGGGACCCCCTGGGGGCACTTCAGGCCAGCTAGGTCTTTGGGTCCTGGCTCCTTCGCTTTGGGAGCTTTTGCTGGATATTGGGCATGTTGGCCGGAGAGTGCTTCTCGGGCCGCGAACTGTAACTTGCAGGTACCTCTCAGGTATACATGCCCAACGAAAGCCCCCAGACCCAAATGGAGAGGGGCTGCTTGGTGGCCCCCTGGTGGCCCTTCAGGCCAGCTAGGTCTTTGTGTCCTGGCTCCTTCGGTTTGGGAGCTGTTGCTGCAGTTGGGCATGTTGGCCGGAGAGTGCTTCTCGGGCCTCGAACTGCAACCTTGCAGGAATCTCCCAGGTTCCCGGCCCAACGAAAGCCCCCAGACCCAAATGGAGAGGGGCTGCTTGGGGGCCCCCTGGGGGCACTTCAGGCCAGCTAGGTCTTTGGGTCCTGGCTCCTTCGCTTTGGGAGCTGTTGCTGCAGTTGGGCATGTTGGCCGGAGAGTGCTTCTCGTGCCTCGAACTGTAAACTTGCAGGTACCTCCCAGGTTCCCGGCCCAACGAAAGCCCCCAGACCCAAATGGAGAGGGGCTGCTTGGGGGCCCCCTGGGGGCCCTTCAGGCCAGCTAGGTCTTTGGGTCCTGGCTCCTTCGGTTTGGGAGCTGTTGCTGCAGTTGGGCATGTTGGCCGGAGAGTGCTTCTCGGGCCGCGAACTGCAAACTTGCAGGATTCTCCCAGGTTCCCGGCCCAACGAAAGCCCCCAGACCCAAATTGAGAGGGGCTGCTTGGGGCCCCCCTGGGGGCACTTCAGGCCAGCTAGGTCTTTGGGTCCTGGCTCCTTCGCTTTGGGAGCTGTTGCTGCAGTTGGGCATGTTGGCCGGAGAGTGCTTCTCGGGCCGCGAACTGTAACCTTGCAGGTACCTCTCAGGTATACATGCCCAACGAAAGCCCCCAGACCCAAATGGAGAGGAGCTCCTTGGGGGCCCCATGGGGGCCCTTCAGGCCAGCTAGGTCTTTGGGTCCTGGCTCCTTCGGTTTGGGAGCTGTTGCTGCAGTTGGGCATGTTGGCCGGAGAGTGCTTCTCGGGCCGCGAACTACAACCTTGCAGGAATCTCCCAGGTTCCATGCCCAACGAAAGCCCCCAGACCCAAATGGAGAGGGGCTGCTTGGGGGCCCCCTGGGGGCCCTTCAGGCCAGCTAGGTCTTTGGGTCCTGGCTCCTTCGGTTTGGGAGCTGTTGCTGCAGTTGGGCATGTTGGCCGGAGAGTGCTTCTCGGGCCGCGAACTGCAACCTTGCAGGATTCTCCCAGGTTCCCGGCCCAACGAAAGCCCCCAGACCCAAATGGAGAGGGGCTGCTTGGGGGCCCCCTGGGGGCCCTTCAGGCCAGCTAGGTCTTTGGGTCCTGGCTCCTTCGGTTTGGGAGCTGTTGCTGCAGTTGGGCATGTTGGCCGGAGAGTGCTTCTCGGGCCGCGAACTGCAACCTTGCAGGATTCTCCCAGGTTCCCGGCCCAACGAAAGCCCCCAGACCCAAATGGAGAGGGGCTGCTTGGGGCCCCCCTGGGGGCCCTTCAGGCCAGCTAGGTCTTTGGGTCCTGGCTCATTCGGTTTGGGAGCTGTTGCTGCAGTTGGGCATGTTGGCCGGAGAGTGCTTCTCGGGCCGCGAACTGCAACCTTGCAGGTACCTCTCAGGTATCCATGTCCAACGAAAGCCCCCAGACCCAAATGGAGAG